>NC_065443.1:237679281-237981519 GCF_917563875.1 Diabrotica virgifera virgifera | reverse complement strand
ACATCCAAAGTGAAAGTTATCCTCCAATACCAAATTGTTCTATATGGTCCACATAATGTTCAGAAAAAAGTCACACCATTTTGAGCGTCGGGTTTGGGGGGGGGGGGGGGGGGGGAGAAGGTGGAGAAATCGGTAAATTCGTAGTTTTTTTAGGATTTCCGTCAATATTTCTAAAACGATGTGGTTTAATATGAATAACCTTCTATACAAAAATGTTCTACATTAAATTTTGAAATAAAAAGGTCCTATGCATAATCCTTCTAAAATGAACGGTTCAAACGTTATGGAGGTAGTATAGTATAATTGGTCCAAAAAAAGGCATAACCCAGACATCCAAAGTAAAAGATTTCCTTCAACACCAAATTGGTCTATATGGTCCACATATTGTTCAATAAAAAGTTACACCAGTTTGAGCGTCCGGTTTGGGGGGAGATGGGGAAAAGTCGGTAAATTAGTAGTTTTTTTAAGTTTTTCGTTAATATTTCTAAAACTATGCTTTAGCAAAAACAATGTTCTATACAAAAATGTTGTACGTGAAATTTAAAACAAAAAAGGCCCTATACATAATTGTTATAAAATCAACGGTTCCAGAGTTACGGAGGGTAAAAGTGGAGGTTTTCGATACTTTTTATATTCTTTGGGCAATTTATAGAAATTTTCTTTAACAGGATTGTGTTTTGTAAATAAAATTTGCTATTTCAGTAGCCGATGATATGTTAATTATAAGCCCTTAAAGAAACGTCGACCTCACCACCCAAAATCATCATCAATTTCCCAGATAATATAAAAAGTATCGAAAACCTCCACTTTTCACCCTCGGTAACTCTGGAATCGGTGATTTTATAACAATTATGTATAGGACTTATTTGTTTTAAATTGTATGTAGAACATTTTTGTATAGACCATTGTTTACGCTAAAGCATAGTTTTAGAAGTATTGACGAATAACCTAAAAAACTACTAATTTACCGACTTCTCCCCTATCTCCCCCCCCCCCCAAATCGGACGCTCAAGATTGTGTAACTTTTTACTGAACAATATGTGGACCATAAAGAACAATTTGGTGTTGGAGGAAAACTTTTACTTCCGATGTCTGGGTTAGGCCTTTTTTGGACCAATTATAATATACTACCTCCGTAACTTTGGAACCGTTCATTTTAGAAGGATTATGCATAGGACCTTTTTTATTGCTAATTTAATGTAGAACATTTTTGTATAGAAGGCTGTTCATGCTAAACCGCATGGTTTTAGAAATATTGACGAAAAACCTAAAAAACTACGAATTTACCGATTTCTCCCCCCTCTCCCCCCCTCAAACCCGACGTCCAAAATGGTTTTACTTTTTTCTGAACATTATGTGGACCATATAGAACAATTTGGTGTTGGAGGATAACTTTCACTTTGGATGTCTGGGTTATGCCATTATTTGGATCAATTATATCATACTAATATACCTATAGGAGGGATCTTGGTCAGTACAGAAAAATTTAGGCAAGTTGAAAGTACATAAATACTAAATTTTGGTGTCATTGGAGAAAAACATCTTGAAAGATGGAGCTGAATAGGGAAAAGCGGAAATATCAGAAACGAGGTAAAAATGCGGCAGTGGAAATTACTAAAAAAGGAGAACTAAATTGATATGAACACAACTAAAATGGACAAGAATAGACTAGTCAACAAAACTATAGAAGTATAGAGGATAGGGAAGAAGAAAAAGAGATAGGTCTAAAAAAACGGTAAATTGAACAAATCCAGGGAATCCAGGACATACTTAGGGGTTCGTAGAGAGAAATTAAGGATTACAAAAGGTAAAGAAGAAGAAGAATTTTAAATGGTATTGTCTGACATATTTATTAGTTTTCCCTGCTAATATTTACCAAGTATATTATGGCTTATATTAGCGTTAGAAAACATTCGTATCGAACATTTACTTTTAAAACATGGCTATCCGTTTTGTTTCTACGACGACGGTGTTGGGTTAGACATTGTGAAGGTTGAGGGGATTATTTCTAAAAGCAAAAACATGTTGTTTTGCTTTGAATATTTTAGATCCTAAGAAAAACGAAATATATTTAAATTTTCAAGAACACTAACCTAATATCGATTTTGGCAAAAAACCCCGGAAAATGTAAATAAATATCAAAAACTATATAGTTGGGAAAAGTTTTGTAGAAGTTTTTTAAAAAACTAATTTCAACACAAAACATAATTTTTTTATATAAATTCAGAATGATTAGAAACTATGAAAATTATTTTATAGGTATGTATAAACCAGATGTAACTTATTTTATACAAAAGTTGTACCTACAAAAGTAACTAATAGTCCATGTGGTGGGACCGCTCCCGTCTGGAAAAAAATTCTGATTCGGTTTCTTTGTGGATTTCTATTCAAAAATGTCCCCTTTAAACAAATCTGAAGGGTGCCGGGAGGAATTTTTGGGCAGAAATTGTTTAAAAAATTTTTTTAAACAAATACAAAAGATCATCTTTTTTGACCCGAAGAATATTTTATTAGGTTTTTTAGATCATTCTAAACAAGAAAGGTATCTTGTAATTTTTCTCAAAATTTGATAGTTTTCGAGTTATAGGCGATTTAAAATCTGAAAAATGCGAAAATACGCATTTTCAAGGCTTAAAAACACATATTTAAATTAGTATTTTTGAGGTTGCCAAGTACTTGCATTGTAGTTTAGTTTAAACATTCATTTTCAAGATTCTGCAGACTGATCGGGTCTAACTTCAATTTACACCGTTGTTATTTATTTGTTAATTATGCGTGTCTATCCGATTTTTTGCCGGTGCGGCGCGCAATTTTTCCAAAAATCTTTTATTTTCCTCCGAAAAATATATTTTTTAGATTTTTTGGGACATTCTAAATGAAATAAGTGTCTTGTCATTTTTCTCAAAAGTTAATATAGCCCAGTAAATGAACGAGAAATTCGGCGATACCGTGTAATTTTCAGGGGCAAGTCCGAATTGCATGAAAATTTGGATTTAGGTTCTACTTACCCTCCACTTCAAAGTTGAAATTGTGCCGTTGGTTGCTTTTACTTGGGGGGTGACAGTCACCCCTTCTCGGGGGTGAAAAAACATACGTTCCAGATAAGACCGGAAATGGATAAATTGACTGATTTTAAGCAACTTTTGTTCTATAGAGTTATTTAGTAAGTCAATACTTTTCGAGTTATTTGCCATTGAAAATGTTGATTTTTCGACAAAAAACTACGTTTTCAGACGGTTTTTTGCAAATAACTCAAAAAGTAAATATTTTACCGAAAAAAATATCCTTAGCAAAAGTGTAGCCTATAAAAAACCCAAAAAAATGGTATATCAGTAAAGTCTATCAATAAAATAAAAACAAAGTTGAACTTATGAAAAATACGTTCTTATTCGTCTAACTCCAAATCGAATATTTCAAGATGAAATCACCGAAAAATTAAGCACTTTTCGGGAAAAATCCATTTAAACTTTTTTAAAGTGTTTACGAAAAGCTTTGTCTTAATTGTTAACAAAAGTTTTAGCATTAAAAATAAGCGAGTTACGCTCAAAATAAAGTTGGCCCTCTTTTTTTGTAAAAAATCATGAAAATCTCACCGTGTTTAGCTCCCCAAATGAAATTAATCGCTACCGCTTTACAAACAATTTACTTACCTATCTATTTTTTATATGATCTGTCAGTCTTATCGGTTTAAAGTGTTTATTTTGAAAGGGTTATAATTGAGAAAGCTTGAATGGGTCACTAATCACGAGTGTACGCACATTTTGAACAGCCATATCTTAACCAATTTTTGTCTTACGGAGAAACAAATTGAAACTAGCATATTTATAATAAACCTACATTTTTTTACTCTTTAAGATTTTTTTTATCACTAATACTTTTTAAGTTATTTTGAAAAAATGAAATTTTTTAAAAATTTTTAGATATTTTTTTTAATATAAAACCAAATGTTTTTAAAAATAAGCACTTCAAACAAATCAAACTTACAGATCATATAAACAATACACATACAGTTAAAATAGATGGTAAAGCCAAACGATTAATTTCATTTAGGGTGCTAAATAGAGGAAGGTTTTCACGATTTTTTTTACCAAAAAGAAAGGGGCCAACATCTTTTTCAGTGTAACTCGTTTATTTTTGATGCTGTAAACTTTTTTAAAAAACAAATAATAAGCTTTTTGTCGATACTTTAAAAATGTTAATAAGGTTTTCCCAAAAAACGCTTCTTTCTTTGGTGATTTCGCGTTGAATTATTTAATTTGGAATTAGACGAATAAGAACGTATTTTTCATGCGCTACAACTTTGCTTCTATTCAATTTGTAGACTTTACTAGTACACCATTTTTTTCGTATTTTTATAGGCTACACTTTTGTTAAAAACATTTTTTTTCGATAAAATATTTACTTTTTGAGTTATTTGGGAAAAACTGTCTGAAAACGTAGTTTTTTTTGTCGAAAAATCAACATTTTAAATCGAGAATAACTCGAAAAGTATTGACTTACTTAAAAAACTTTATAGAACAAAAGGTGCTTAAAATAAGTCAATTTATCCATTTTCGGCCTTATTTTAAACACGCGATTTTCACCCCCCGAGAAGGGGTAAATGTCACCCCCCAAGTAAAAGCAACCAACGGCACAAATTCAACTTTGAAATGGAGGGTAAGTAGTACCTAAATCCAAATTTTCATGCAATTCGGAGTTGCCCCTGGAAATTACACTCCAAAACGGTCATCGGTAAAGTTATAAGCGATTTAAAATCCGAAAATGCGCTTTAAATCGCTTATAACTTTAAAACTATTAACTTTTGAGAAAAATGACAAGAAACCTATTTTATTTAGAATGTCCCCAAAAATCTAAAAAATATATTTTCGGGGGAAAATAGGAGATTTTTGGAAAAAGTGCGCGCCGCACCGGCAAAACATCGGATGGACACGGATAATTAACAATTAAATAACAACGGTGTAAATTTAAGTTAGACCCGATCAGTCGGCAGAATCTTGGAAATGAATGTTTTAACTACAATTCAAGTACTTGGCAACCTCAAAAATACTAATTTAAATATGAGTTTTTAAGCCTTGAAAATGCGTATTTTCGCATTTTTCAGATTTGTAATCGCCTATAACTCGAAAACTATCAATTTTTGAGAAAAATCACAAAATGTCTTTCTTGATTATAATGACCCAAAAAACCTAGAAAAGTATTCTTCGGGTCAAAAAAAGGTCATCTTTTGTATTTGTTTTAAAAATTTTTTTAAACAATTTCTGCCCAAAAATTCCGCCCGGCACCCTTCAGATTTGTTTAAAGGGGACATTTTATAATAGGAATCCACAAAGAAACCGAATCAGAAATTTTTTCAGACGGGAGCGTTCTCACCACATGAATCTTGAATTGATAACATGACCGTAATTAAATTATATTTAATATTGTAACATGGAGCACTACTAGACACCGGACTCAGTTAACCCTCGTAAGGCGGTGCGGGGTGCAGATGCACCCCAGACCTCGTTTTTCTCACCTATCTTTTTTAATATTTTTTTTTATTTTTGTCCATTTTTTTATTAGCATTAAATTAAATTCTAAACGCATCCCACCCATTACAGCATTTAAAACTTTGCATTTACGTGTTTTTTTTTTGGGAAAACTGACTGTAAGGTGCAAATGATGAAAATTTCATCCTGAATTAGATGTTTGTGCTGTTCCACCTGGAACTAACAGAGCTATGGGACAATGTCGGTGTTATTTATGTCAGAGAAAAAAGACCGAAAATCCCGGCATTACTCTATTGTCTGTAAAAATTTTGTGTTGCTCACACTGTGAAAAATTTCATGTGTTTGCACCGATAATATTATTTTTAAGAAGAAATGAGTACTTTGTCTGTAAAATTATGTTTCATAATATGAAAAACAAGTCCTAATTTTCTCTCAAATCAATTTCTCCAACGTTCACATATAAAAAAATGGATATACGGATGGGGGGCAAATGCACCCCGCACCGTTGTTTACGTAAGAATTTAAGCACCACCTTACGAGGGTTAAACAAAAAATGTTTAATTTGAATCAAAATATATTCAAATAATTAAAATAATGCCTTCTATAATACGTAATATAATATCTACAATAAATTGAAAATTGAATTCCTGGTGAATATAATCATTAGTTCACTAGCATAAAGCAAAAGTTTACTATGAAAAAAAATTTTCACCTCTAAAAGCCTCACCCTACCTCTCAAAATCCGACTTCTGAAATGTTATGTGTTCCCGGTTTTGTTATATGAAATGGAAACGTGGACGATGACCGCAATATTAACGAAAAAAGTAGAGCCTTCGCAATGTGGGCTTACCGTCATATATTACGTGTATCCTGGACCGAGCACGTGACCAACGAGGAGGTACTACGCCGGATAGGTAAGGAGAGAGAAAGAGAGAGAGGTAGGAATGCCTATAAAGAAAAGAAAGTTGGAATACTTGGGTCACGTTATAAGGCACAATAAATATAGAGTCTTACAACTAATCATCCAAGGGAAAATAGACAGCGGAAGGGATCCAGGGAGGAGGAGACACTCGTGGCTCCAAAACTTGCGGCAATGGTTCGGATTTTCATCTGCCGAACTATTCAGATCTGCCGTAAAGAAAGTCAGAATAGCCAAGTTAATTGCTTAATTGCTAACGTTCGGAGAGGACTAGGCACATGTAGAAGAACAGGTAAATAAAATTAACGGCGCTAAATCAGGCTGTTGATACCTGCGAAAAATAAATATTGTAACAAAAGAATGAATCCGACCGCAGTAGCATCTCCAAACGGTTCCGTCTCGAGAACATTCTGGCGAAAGCACGATATACGTGGAATCGGTGGAGAAAGACGTGCGGTATGTGGTCACACAATAGCTAGAGGTGGCGAAGTCTGGACTTATCGAGAATAACGTTATTTTGTATTTAAACAAATTGCGGTATTAGGAGAGTTTAGTTATCGAGTGGAAAAATGAAGCAAAATACCTGGGAGTCATCATGGATAAAGGATTAACCTTCCAAAAATATGTAGAAGCCACAGTCCAGAAGGCCGACATGGCGAAAGCAACATTAAGAGGACTCACAGGCAGAAGAACTAAATTAAAACTAAAAATGAGGTTAAGATTAATAAACAGCATAATATTACCGGTATGGGGACAAGTATGCAAAACTCACAAAAAGAAGATACAAGCGGTTCACAACTGCAGCCTAAGAGAAGCAGCCAAAGTCCCGAGGTACGTAGCAGAAAGATTCCTGTTCAGAGAGCTACAACAGGTGAGAGTCACCGAAATGATGACAGACAAGGTAAGGGTCAAATTCGCGGAGTTGGAACACCACCCAAGCCCCATACTGCGAGAGATGCTAGGGTATGACGCTTTCCACCGATGGAAGCACAAACGTCCTAAACAGCAAATAATGGAATAAAGTAAAGGAAATAAAGTGAAATAAACAACGAAAATAAAGAGAGACACAAAGAATAAAGTGAAAGTAAAGTGATAAAGAAGTAAAAATAACAAATAGTAGATAGTTCGTAGCTCGAAACACCAAGTGCCGAAGAAACACGTAACCCAAGCGTATGTCCAACACCACGATCAGGTAAAGTCAGCCGATAAAAATGTAGAAGAAAAAGGCGCAAGCCACCAAAATATATAAAAAACATAAAGACAAAAAATACTTGAGCACCAAGCCATTCGACTGAGCTTAGTGGGGCTTGTTACAATGACTTGGGCCCAAGCAAGCAATTTTTAGTTCTGCGGATAAGTAATTAGAAGATAAAGGCATAGAGCGCTTCACGTTGGCCTAGTTTTGAATTCCATTAGGGCACCACATTGGAATCTTATTACCCAGGATTCCATTGTGAAGAGCATTTGGCTACGATAGTTGTGCCTTCGCATCAGCGTGCTATGGGGGGAGAGGGATGGCCTGGGCATTGGAGCGAGGTGGGGTGATCCCTGTTTTTACTCGGTTCAAAACACCTCGCCCCAATGAATTGTTACACCC
Source organism: Diabrotica virgifera virgifera (assembly GCF_917563875.1). Classification (NCBI taxonomy): domain Eukaryota; kingdom Metazoa; phylum Arthropoda; class Insecta; order Coleoptera; family Chrysomelidae; genus Diabrotica; species Diabrotica virgifera. The sequence continues at coordinate 237,973,517 of NC_065443.1, read as the reverse complement.
GAATGTACTTTTTCGATAGGGTGGACATCTCCCACAGGTTGGGTTAAATCAAATTGCTTGCTTGCTTGGAGAGTTTAGTTTTAAGCTAGAGTTTGTAAAAGATAACTTGTATAAATAAATAATTAATAAAGTCGTATATAGAAACGACTCGCTCGTTTTATTACAATATTTTCAATACTAGGATGTATGAGGCAAAGGATGATATTTTGGTTAATACCCAAAAACCAGGGAAAACTAATTATTCATACAAAGTCTAGGTTAGAGTTGGCGATCGATCACTACTCGATAACGGAGAAGGAGCGGAAGCGATCGATCCATATTCGATCGCAGACGAGAATGATGGTTGTTTTTTTTATCAATATTCAAAGACCAAGCTTAGGAGCTTTTACCAGATGTACCCTACAGATGTAACTTGGCTCGTTGAAAAAGAGATGGCAAGTCGGCGGCGATCGCTTACGATTCCATCGTTACGGTATTCTTTTCCAAGTGACATTACATATAATGTTTTACACTAAAATTTAACAAAAATAATAATCAAAATATGTTCATTTATATTTAAGAAAATTGGGAGCAAATAAGAGTAAAACACTATAATATTATGATCGTCATCTTTCTCTTTGCCTTATCCCTATGCGGGGTCGGCTTGCCTAATTGTATTTCTCCACACAATTTTATCTTGGGACATATCAATATTAATCCCCTTTACCAACATGTCCTGCCTTATCGTCTCCCCCCAGGTCTTCTTTGGTCTTCCTCTCCTACTCCTTTCAAGAATCTGCACTTCAGCTATTCTTTGTATTGGGTGATTAACGTCTCGACGTTGAACATGACCAAACTATCTTAACCTATGCTCTCTAAGACTACCCCTAATATACTCATTTCTAATTTTATCCTTCTTTGTCACTCCACTCATCCATTAAATCAGAGGTTCCCAACCAGTGTGCCGCGGCACACTGGTGTGCCCTGAAGTCCCTGTAGGTGTGCCGCAAAATTTTACAGTTTTACCGAAATTTTGTTTTCTTAATTTTCCTAATTAGTTTCCATAATGAGCACAGCATTAACTTGATGAATTGTATTTTAAATTATATTTTTAAGAAAGTAACAAAGTAAAAAAACCATATAACAATACAATTATGATTATACTCATACAGATTATTTATCCAAGTGTGCCGTGGCTGAACAAGTTATTAAGTTAGTGTGCCTCAAGCTATAAAAAGTTGGGAGCCGATGATCTAAACATTCTCATTTCCGCCACATGCATTCGTTGTTCCTCTTTCTTTTTCACTGCCCAACATTCAGTTCCGTACATCATAGCCAGTCTTATGGTTTTACTGCTGTGTTATAGAATTTTCTCTTCAGCTCCATTGGATTTTTTTGTCACACAACACACCACTCGCTTCTTTCCACTTCATCCATCCAGCCCTAATTCTACTGCATGCATCTTCATCTATTTCTCCATTACTCTGTAATACCGATCCCGGGTACTTAAAAGTATTGCTTTTTGCAATAATTTCACTATCTAAAGATACCATTTTATTTGTAGTAACTCCATCTTTAAATGAACATTCCAAATACTCTGTTTTTGTCCTACTAAGTGTTAAACCTTTTTCCTTCAGAGCTTGTCTCCACTGTTCCAGTTTTTGTTTTAAGTCTCTTTCATTATTTCCTATTAACACTACATCATCAGCATACATTAGGCACCATGGAATGCTACCCTGTAGTTTCGCTGTTATCTGGTCCAAAACTAAAGAGAATATGTAAGGACTAAGCACCGAGCCTTGGTGAAATCCTACTTTCACCTGAAATTTATCAGTCTCTCCCACACCTGTCCTAACGCTAGTCTTTACTCTCTCATACATATCTGTCACAATCTTTACATATTTGCCAGGGATTCCTTTCTTATTCAGTGCCCACCACAGAATCTCTCGAGAAACTCTATCATATGCTTTCTCAAGATCAATGAATACCATATGAGCGTTGGTCTCTTTATTCCTGTATTTTTCCATCAGTTTCCTTAAAATGAAAATTTCATCTGTTGTTGATCTGCCCTGAAAAAAGCCAAATTGATTATCGGATTTCGGTTTCACCCGCTGTCAATTATTCTCTCCCATATTTTCATGGTGTGGTTAAGTAGTTTTATAGCTCTGTAGTTTGTACATTGTTGTATATTACTAAAATAGTATGATCAAAGTATCAAAACAGTTTCTTACTCGTTTGCTGAAAATTTTAATAACCAATCGGGACCGACGTAACTTAATTTTGTCAACTATTAGTACATTCTTTCACGGTTTTTGTTCTAAATTATAAAGAACCGCTTGGATTGACATGAAATTTGGCATACGCATAGCTTACAGGTCAAACAAAAAAAGTGATATTGTGCCGATGTGTGCTTTTGCCCTGGGGGTGACTTTCACCCCCTCTTGGTGGTGAAAAATCATATGTCCAAAATAAGTCTGGAAATGGGTAAACTGACTAATTTTAAGCAACTTCTGTTTTATAGAGCTTATTCTTATATTTTTATAAGTCAACACATTTCGAGTTATTTGCGAGTGAATATATTTTAATTAATTTTTCAACAAAATAACCACATTTTTAGACGGTTTTTCGCAAATAACTCAAAAAGTAAGTATTTTGTCGAAAAAAACGTTCTTAGCAAAAATATAGCCTGTAAAAAAGTTAAAAAAATGTTGTACGCGTCAGGTCTCTGGACCTCGTAGACCCAGAGTTATAGCCAATGAAAAATAGATTCATATTCACCAAATTTCAAATAGAATATTTCGACGTGAAATATCCAAAAAATTAAGCACTTTTTAAAAAAACCCGTTATAACTTTTTTAAAGTGTTTAAAAGAAGGTTTATTTCTGTTTTTTTAAGGTTCTAGCAATAAATTTAAGCAAGTTACGCTCAAAATAAAGGTGGTCCCTCTTGTTTTGGCAAAAAAAAATCGGGAAAACCACCCCCTAATTAGCAATTTTAATGAAATTAATCGTTACCGCTCCACAAATTATTTTACTTATGTTGTGTTTATATGATCTGTAAGTTTCATCGATTCAAAGTGCTTATTTTTGGAAAAATTTGGTTTTAAAATAAAATTTTTAAAAATTATAATTTTGAAAAATATGTTTTTTTTTTCAAACTAACTTAAAAATTGTTAGATATACGCTGTGAGCTCGTACGTAGAAGGGATATTTACAAATTCTCGAGCGCCAGTAGTGACAAGTCTGTAAACGATTACTGGAAATTTGACATAAATGTCAAAGTGATTAATTTAAAATTAAAATTAAAAACATTAATTATAAAAAGTATTAGTTTGTCAAAGCTGTGTTATATATTTTTACCTTAAATATACAATACGTTTTAAATACTGAATTTAAGTTTTTTAATGTTCCGTAATATCTAATTATAAATTAATATATTAATCTTACCGCCATCTATACGATAATTGTGAAAGTATCCGAAGTAAGAAATTCATATTTTATCAATAGAACGTCAAAATGATTAGCAAAATCTTAAAAAAATCGATTATAATTTAATTACTTTTTTGCGTTGTAAATATTAAGCGATAACAATTAAATAATAAATTTAAAAATTATCAGTGAAAGTTGATTAGTAATCCGCCAGGAGCGACACCAGCGAAGCTCACAGCGTATACGCTGTGAGCTCGTACATAGAGGGGATATTTACAAATTCGCGAGCGCCAGTAGTGACAAGTCTGTAAACCTTTACCGGAAATTTGTGATTAATTTAAAATTAAAATTAAAAACATTAATTATAAAAAAAATTTGTTGGTCAAAGCTGTGGTATATATGTTTACCTTAAATATACTTACCGTTTTCAATACTGAATTTAAGTTTTTTTACTGTTCCATAATATGTAATTATAAATTATTCTAATAATCTTAGCGCCATCTACACGATAATTGTGGAAGTATCTGAAGTAAGAAATTCATATTTTATCAATAGAACGTCAAAATGATTAGCAAAATCTTAAAAAAATCGATTAGAATTTAATTACTTTTTTGCGTTGTAAATATTAAGCGATAACAATTACATAATAAATTTAAAAATTGCCGGTGAAAGTTGAATTAGTAATAAGCTAGGAGCGCCACCAGCGAAGCTCAGAGCGTATACCAAAAATCTCGTAAAACAAAAAAGTCAGCATTGCTTTTCTGAATATCATGTCACGAAAACAATACATACACGAGTCAAGAAACTTGTGAAGTCGTAACGATTAAGTTCATTTGAGATACTAATTAGGGGGCGATTTTCCCGATTTTTTTACCAAAAAAAAAAGTGAATAACTTTATTTTGAAGGTAACTTGTTTACTTTTGATGCTAGAAATTTTTTTTAAAACAAAAATGAAGCCTTTTTTAACACTTCAAGTAAGTTGTAATAAGTTTTCCCCGAAATGTGCTTCATTTTTGGTTATTTCACGTTAAAATATTCCATTTGGAATTTGACGAATATGAACCTATTTTTCATTAGCTATAACTCTGCTTCTCCTAGGTATAGAGACGTGATATATACACCATTTTTTTAAATTTTTTACAAGCTATATTTTTGAAAAACATGTTTTTTCGAAAAAATACTTACTATTTGAGTTATTTACGAAAAACCGTCTAAAAGCGTGGTTATTTTGTTGAAAAAATGAACATATTCACTGGCAAATAACTCGAAAAGTATTGACTTAGTGAAAAAACTCTATGGAACAAAAGTTAGGTAAAATTAGTCAGTTTATCCATTTCCGGACTTACTTTGGACGAATATTTTTACACCCCCAAGAGGGGGTGAAAATCACCCCCAGGTCAAAAGCACATATTGGCACAATATCACTTTTATTCTTTGACTTGTTAGCTATGTGTATGCCAAATTTCATGTCAATCCAAGCGAGTCTTTAAAATTTAGAGGTTTTACAATATTTTACCGTTAAAGAACGTACTATATGTGAGATATGTTTCTAATAAGCTGGTCATTATGTTCTTGACGAATTGGCTGTTGAGTCACTCGTACTTCATACCATATACGACGTAAATTCATTATTAATCCAGGAAATTATACTTCTCTCTCTTGTCGTGTCCCCATTAGTAAGGATCGTGATTTCCTCCAATACTCCTTTTCTACTAGTCTCTATCTTCAGCTGCTCTAAGGGTTTCGCAAGTGATCGTCCTTTTGGTCTTCTCCCCGTAATATTTCCAGAAAGTATTAATCTCTCTAAATTATCGTCAACTCTGTAAACCACGTGACCAACGGACGATAGAATTCTTAATACTTATGAACTTTTAACAGCATTTTATAAATGCAGTTAAAAATGGTTATGCACTTTTGGGGGAATTTTATAAATGCAATTAACCATTTCCACCCATTTTCTTTTGTTGACATTTTATACAGGAAATCACCGAGGAAAAAAATCAATATAGAATCACTGTGCAACGATTCTACAAGAGAAATGTCCCAAATGAGGCTAGCACGGAAGATACAGCTGAAACAAATAGACGAAATCGAAGATATAAACGCGATCTGGGAGAAAATTAAAAACAACATTGAAGAGGCAGCAACAGAAGCTCTAGGAAAACGCAAAGTTATACTGAACAAAAGAAACAACAACAATACACCATGGTTCAGAAAATAAATAAAAGAGAAATGTAAAGAGAAGCGGGAGGCCTACATAAAGTATAAAACATCAAACACTCCAGAATCTAGAGACACCTATAGAAGAACATGAAATGAAACAAAGCAATTGGTAAGAAGAACAAAAAATGAACACTGGGAACAGTTAACAAAGAGGATGGAAAGCGACTTCTACGGAACCCAAAAACAAATATGGAGATTCATAAGAGACCAACGGAATTTAATGGCAGAATTGAAGGAATACAATAACATACCAGCAAATAAATGGGAAACATACTTGACTTAACTGTTTAAAGGTTAGGAAAATAATAATCAAAATAATAACCTACCTGAATTAAGACACGAAATAGAAATCAGTTTTCAGGAAGTTGAGATAGGTAGCCATAAATTCACTAAAAAACAGAAAGTTACCAGGACCATACGGAATAACCAACGAGCTTCTAAAATACGGAGGAGAAAGTATAACCCTAGAGATGACAAAACTTATACAAAAACTAATATTGTACTGCAAGATACCAGACACATGGAGAAACAGCATAATGATACCAATGTTCAAGAAAGTAGACAAAGAAGACCACAACAATTATAGAGGTATAAATCTACTGAACACCGCACTTAAGCTAACCTAAAAGTCCTAACCAACAAAATCAGTAAACTAACAACTTTATCACATGAACAACTAGGATATTCATATCCGGAAGATCCTGCGTAGACGCCGTATTTATACTGAGACAAATCACAGAAGAGGCCATTGAGTACAATAAACTATGTCTTATAGATCTGACAAAGGCTTTCAATCGCATCCAAGTCGAAGACGTCTTATATTTACTGTATAGATGAAACATACCAATCAATATTATACAAACCATCCAAAACATATATTTTCATAATCGAATATTGGCAAAGATAAATAGAAAATAACGCAATTTATACCAGTACAAAGCGGAGTCAGACAAGGAGACTCATTAAGCCCACTGCTCCTTAATATAATAATGGACGAAATAATAGAAGCAGTACAAAGGTCATGGTTACAGAATGGGGAACAAAGAAATCCAAATATTGTGTTATGTACACGACGCCTCAATAATCGCCGAGACAGAAGACGATCTCCAAAGACTAACACACATCTTCAATACAACAGCCAAGAAATACAACATGATAATATCAGCAGAAAAAAACAAATGTGTGACAACATTTAATACCCACTAGACGTAAAATCTAAGTTGATGGGAAAATAATAAAGCAGGGAGCAAGGTTTAGATATCTGGGAATATATATAACCAGTTACGGAGATGTTAAAGGGGAAGTGCGACAACAAAGCTTAAAAGCAAGTAAAGCGGCGGGATCTCTTAATGACACAATCTGGAAGAACAAACACCTAAGACAAGACACAAAAGCAAGAATCTATAAAGCAGCAATTAGGGCTATATTAACATACAAGGCGGAGACAAGACCTGACACATCTAAATCGAGACGACTACTAAAAACAACAGAGATTAAAATTCTCCTACGAATATCAGGGAAAAGTCTGTTGGATAAAGAGAGAAGCGAAAATATAAGAAGATCATGCAATGTAGAAGACATAAATGGACGGGTGACAAAACGGAAACAGAAGTGGAACGAACACATTAGTAGAATGGCAGAAGATAGGATAGTACGAATAGCACGAGATAAGTCACCAAATGGACGAAGAAGTAATGGCAGACCAAGAAAAATATAGTGCGATAACTTAAATAATTTCGGAGGCTAATATTGAAGAAGAAACAGGCTTTAAAGCCTACATACAAGAAGGAAAAAAAGAAGAAGACTTTTTCCGGACGTCATCCCAAATACAATGCAAAAAGTTGCAAGTCGATAGGTGCTGTATTTAAAAATTGATTTCTTTTTTCCTAAATGCAATGGTCTAGTATTGTTGGCAAAATGCCTAACATTCACGTCCATTAAATTCATTATTCTCTTAATTCATGATAAAATTTGTGTTTTCCTGCAATCAAACTTAATCGTAAAAATCTCTCGGTTGACTGGTTAAAAAATATTACTTAAGTAAAGCCGGCCACTTACGGTATCATATGAATTCTGCAGTACTGCAGCAAACAGGCCAGTCTCTCTGCGGTAAAATTGTAAACATTTTGTTGGAGCCACGATTACACACTATCAAAATTTTTGTCAATTAGTCGAAGTCAACCAAATTGAACAACGCCGCAGTATCGTGAGTGACCCTCTTATTATTAAAGTCAAGTCAGACCTCCTAACTTGCCTTTTATTCAAATCCAATGGTCAAAACAGTACAAGTCGACAGTCATGTAATATAAGAGCCAAGAATAGTTTAAAGTTGACTTAAACTGTTTTTACCAAATTAAAAGTTCATTTAACTATTTATACTAAAAAGGCGAAGTCACTTTATTTTATTTACATATTTTATTACCATAGAGAGATGTTCTATTGATACCAAAGTAAAAATATAGTCCTTTATAGCCTTTTTCGTCAAAAATAATATTTTGACCATTTCTGACATGGACAGAATTTAATTACTAGCTTTTATCATGTCTCATATTGACCACAGGCCTAAAAACAAAATCGAAACTTTGAGTCAATTTTTATTACACTTAGATGAAACGTGCATCCTTAAAAAATACAATCAACACTGTTAATTTTTTTTATTCTTGAAAAGAATGTTGCCTGTCTGTTGCTTAGATCTTTATCCTCTTAAGGATTAGGACATCTATATTTGTATACTGAAGTGATAAGGTGGTGAAGTATTCTAAAATGGTAATTGGCTGCCTTCTTGTTGTCTATTGATTGTAGGAGGGAAGTATAGTGTGGGATGTTGGTATTAAGTTCGTTAAGATACTTTTTTGGAGATGGTCATCAAGTGTGTTTTCATATTTGGCGGATGTCTTTATATATGTTACAGTTCAAGTTGATTATCCAGTTGGAGTTAACTCCAACTAGTTGGAGTATAATATTTTAAAATTAAAACTCGATTGTAGGCTTTCTTAACATTTTCTTTTTTGATTAATTTGCTTATGTTGGAAAATAAAAAAGTTATGTGCTTTAACAGCTAGCCATGTTTTTTATCAATAAATCCTCATAGTAGGGGAGGAAAGTATGCTAAATTTGCAGTTTGTACAGATGTCTCCTATTTAAGATTTTAAAGTAACCCCCCAGCCCACCTCCGTCGGGATCGTGTTTGGTGCCATTCGGTAGATTTTTGAAAAATATTGAATAGGTGTATTTTGCAGTTTTACGATCTGATGTTCATTTCGCAAAATATCGCAGGGTTCGTATTTAAAATTTTTAATTTCCCCCCTCCCCTCTCCGTGGGGTGTCACGAACTCCCACGGAGGTGGAGTGGGGGATTTAATTTAAAATCCCAAATAGGAGCCCCAATTTTTATTGCAGATTTGGATTCTTCACGTAAAATTAAGCAACATTTATTCGACACATTTTTTCTAATTATGGATAGATAGCGCTATAATCGGAGAAAAATGATTGTTTCAAATGGAAAATTGAATTAAAAAATGAAAAGTCCCCCACTTTATGGAAAATTTAACTTGACCTTTTTCTGATTTTAGCACATACTCTTCACAATCCAATAGGTTCCCATAAAGCTCGAGTAACTGCAAATTTAGTATACTTTCCTCCCCTACTATGAGGATTTATTGATGAAAAACATGGATAAGTGTTAACGTACATAACTTTTTTATTTTCACATATAAGTAAATAAATCAAAAAGAAAAATATTAAGAAAGCCTAAATCTACAATAGAGTGTTAATTTTAATATTTTACATGTGCTAGAATATTCCACAGGGTGTTCCAAACTTTAAGAAAAAACACAGCATGATTTGTACACCCGGTATAAAATGATATTTACCTGTCTAGCAACAATATTATTACAGCGATATTCTTAAATAATAAGGCTATAACATACTAAAAGAATCATCCAAATCGGATCAGTGGTTTACGAAACTTGAGACATCAAACATGTCCCATTTTTAAGGTGTTCGGCTAATTTTGCCGGTGTGTGTATTTTTGCGAATTTGTTTAAAATCTTTGTTTATCGCCAAAAGTCACTAAAATCATTCATTATTGTACTCATTTGCCCTCATTTTCGACAGTAAAATAACACTTTGTTGTATTGAAAGAAGAATGTTACTTTACCTGCCGCGATAATTAATAAAATTAACCGAGATTGAATGTAAGTGGTCAATGGCAGCAATCGATTATTTATTTGAGTGAAATTAAAATTTATTTACTTTAATTATTAAAAATACTGTACAAAATTTATCTTATTATTGATAAAATTTATGTCAAAAAGTAAAATTCTGTAGTGTTTTGCAATTATATTCATACAAAATAAATCAAAACTTTACAGATTTTAGTAATTAGGTAGGTATACAATATTGATAAAACTATCGATTAAACATCAAAACCGGCCATCATGCAAAAGTTATCTGTGATTACTGTCATTACTGGGATACGAATTTTTTATTTCGTCTAAAATTAAAAAAATTTCCTCAAAGTTGTAACTAAGTGTTAATGTTTTTTATGATTGACAATACAATTGTGTACGCACCACCTCAATACTCTTTATCGAACGCGTCTGTTCCTCTGCTCGTAATATCAGACTCGTTCGATAAAGTGTCACTTTACTGACTGACTTTACTGAAATTGGTTAAACAATTTTTCGACCGCGGTACCGCGTGACACCCTGTGTATTTGTTATGATTGTTATACGGATGTATTTCTTTGAGTAAGTTTGTGCAAAAAATCGAATCAGAATAATTTACCTAACGGGGGCGACATTACAGACTATACTAATAAGTAGTTGAAACGGTCAAAACACAGAAACGTACACTCATTAAAAATGCACTTGAGATTCTCGTATAATCAACATTTACTGAATCGATCCAGGAAGAGTCAACTCCAACTAGTAAAAGTTGATTTAAATTTTTAAAATCAACTTGTACTGCTCGTTTCAGTTGGAGTTGACTCCAACTAGTTGGAGTCAACTCTAACTGTCAACTCAACTAATCAACACTCAACATATACAATATATTCACTAAGCAGATTTAGCAGAAGCATTAGGTAATGATTTGAAACATCTTATTATCGTAGAGTGCGTAGCTAGAAACACATAAAAATAAAAGAAATTACACCAGCTTCCTGAACAGTCAAGAAGTTAAGCAAATACACTGTTATGCTCTGTATTTTCTCCCTGTTATTAGTTTGATCAGCATATTCTTATTTTGATTAATTAATTAATTATTTTAATTACTACTTATGGAAAACAAAACCAAAATTAAATAAAACTTTCCAATAAATTTATTCTCAGGGCTAATTTATTTTAATGTATTACCTTTAGCTTGTGGCTTCTAGTATTTTTCGTGGCTTACTTTATCCAGGACAAAACAGGGAAAATAAATATACTCAATATCATATAAATTCTATAAATATTATTTATTTATCAAATATACCATAAATATAAGATTTAAATGTGTGCTTTAGCTCAATTTTGTTGCAACTATTTCTTATCTAATAAATTAATCTTTAATTCTGCTCTTTAAATCTCCTTTTTTACAAAATTTTCATTTAAATAATTCGTTAGGCTGTTCTTACTATTATATACAAAAAAAAAACAAAATTTACTTTTCACCTTTTGATTAGATTACTTATTTCTTCTTTGAATTTATGACTGACTAAATTATGCTATAGAACTGTTCAATGAAAAATAGACAAATATGGTATATGATATAAAACAACTCTCTCCGTTTCACAAATAATCTGACTAACCTTTTTTTCTCTTCTTTACTTCTTCTCATGGATTTTGTAGTCCTCGATTCTCCCGCACGTGCTCCTAGGATGCTGAGAACGATCCTTCTCGTCCAAACTGCTTCACCAACAAACAGCAGCACTCGCTCGAAATATCTCCTCAGTTTTCTCTCTGCTCGATATCTTGTGCAAATTGATACCAACCGGCTAGTTGTTCCAGACAGAAAGAGGAATCTCTTCGGACACAAGGAGATTTAACTTCTCAACTCGATCAACGATTTCGTTTCAACACGATTCTGCCTACACAGCCGTCAACTTCACCACTTTACACCGACTTCTTACTTTTCAAAAAAACTGGATTGCTCTCTCCAGATTTTCATTACATAGTGAATCTTTTTTTCTTCCAAAACTCAGACTCAAACACTCTATTCTCCCTCCAACCGTCTCTCCTGCCAATCACAAAACATCCGCTCTACACATTACATCCCGCCTTTCATTTCGTTAGAACCAATTGATTTTGTATACAATTTTTCCATTTTGTCAAATTCCAGGAGATACCAAAATTACTTTTGTGTTTCTACATTCTATAAAAGAACCGATATCCGAAAACTCAACAATTGTGTTTACCGTCTTTCCTTCTAGGAAGCATTTATAAACGTCCTATTGTTCACCTCAAAGCGAATATATGTACTTTCTAATCCGACCGTATTAATTGTATAAGTTCATAGAAAAAATTTTACTGAACGATTTTCACTTTCCACGAACAATGCTTATGACTAACTAATACTATTTACAATTTTTGGGTCATATACAGGTCGATGAAAAGCTATGATCTCGTGGTCTTTGACATAAACTAATTTTCTAAATTTTTCCCATAAAATTATATAACAATACGTATCTCCAAAAGTTTGGAATATTGGAATATTAATTTCATCTTTTTATTGATTTTTATATATTAACCCTTCTGAATAGTTAAACATCATTTTACTTCAATTTAATGATTTAATCTCTTTGGAGTGAAAAACTTACAATGTACAACTTACATTTAAAAATTAATTAGTGTAGATAAAATAATTTTTAATAAAACATATAAAGAGTATTTTCGCCATTGGCCTCTATGCATGCCTGTAAGCGATTTGGCATGCTGCCGATTAACTAGTCTACCTGGGCTTGCTGAATTGTCTCCCAAACTTCACGAGCAGCATCTTAGTTCTTGAAGTGTAATATGGGGATTGTTTCGCTTATTTATGCTTGTATTGAGAATGTCCCAAGCATACTGAATGACATTAATGTCGGGGGAATCCGAGGGCCACTGTAATGTAGATATTCCTTCTTCTTCCAGAAAATTTTGTACTGCTGCTTTTCGGTGAGGAGGTGCGTTGTCATGCATAAACACAAATACATCACCTACTGCACCTCGGAATGGACGCACGATAGGATTTAAAGCTTCTTTGATGTACACAGCACCAGTGACTCTTCTCTACAGAACCAGCAGTGGCGTCCGTGTACATACCACCCCAAACCATAATACTGCCAACTTCAAATGGGATACGTGGTTGGGCTGTTTCTAGTCGGGTTTGTCGTCCTATGGCCCTCCAAACCAGTGTTATTTGCAAATCAGAAACCAAGCCAATTTTTGATTCATCAAAGAATATCACCTTATTCCAGTTAGGACCATGATGGGTCATTTCTCTAGCCCATTACAACTTTACTTTTTTGTGTTGGTAGGTCAGTTTAGAACATGTAAGGACCTTCTACAATACAAATTTACCGCATTTAGACAAGACCTAACTGTCTTGTTCTACTGTTTTTACATCGACTTTTACCACTTCTGAGACGATCCTTCACGTCATTTGTATCTTAGTTTTTTTTTAATTTTCGACACAGCACTCTGAGTAACATCAACAATATTCACTATATCACTTTGAAAAAAGACCTGTTGTAATAAAGCAATTACTCTAGATCTGTCAAAATGAGATAACACATTTCTAGGCATGTTTAAACGGCTCAATAATTCAAATTTAAACAAAGACTGAAATAATGTGTAAATACGCTAATCAGTTAGAAATTATACAAAAACAATTCAAATTTTTTATCATTTTCATTTAAAAATGCTCTAAAATTAATATCAAAAACAGTTTTGAAACCTCCGTAGGCGAAGATATACCTATTATTTGTACTTATTCCAAACCTTTTAGACATGTGTGTGTATTGCGAACAATATGAGCCGACAGAAAAAGCATTTACACAGTGTGGTATACAAACTTATATGTGGTGAGTGCCCAAAAACTTGGGTCATCGGCAGAGCGGGGTAATACTTGGGTACAAGTACCCGAATTTTGTACTCTAAGTACATTTTAGGTAGTACCCAGTATCCAGTACCCGAGTACATTTTCAATAAATTACTCGGTGCTCGTACCCGTAGCATATGGGCTAAAATACCCGGTGCCCGCGTTTATTATACGAGTATATTTTCCTAGTACTCTTGGCAAGTCTAAACTTGTCGCTGCATGTGGGGAGCAAATTAATATGTAGCAACACGTTAAAACGCCGTTTTCAGTATCAGTCCATTCGTCAAAAGTTATCCAGCTGTAACAAGATGGAACTCTTATTATGATACGGTTTCGCACATTTTAAGTGAAAAAGAAAAGCTACTGTTTTTTTTTCAAAGGCTTGATATAAAAAACTTAAGAAACCGAAATGTTGTATTTAGAAGAGTACTGTACGGTCTTAATACCTCTCGCTACAACCCTCGATGTTCTTTAAGGAGAAGAATGTGTCTATTATGGGAACTTACTGTCAAGTCTCCTCTCTATGAGGAATAAATGGGAGAAGTTAAAGCTTAAAACACTGAGTTCTGGCGGTGAATTTTTTCTAAGAATATGTATGTAGAGCTTGAAGAAAAGAGTCTCTGAAATACTAAATTTGTTTTCAAAATAGGCCATTATATCCGCAATTGTCCATCCTAAGTTTAAAGTGCGTTAAAGTGCGTTGGTATAATGTCTTAAAAAATGCAGAATTTTTTATGTACGCTTTGAAAAAGATAGTGATTAACGCTGCTGTAAAACTAACTTCTTTTAATTATTGCGAAGAACTAGATACGGGAGATTCAATTGATATCACCCCAGATGACTTTTTTGATTTCAATGAACCAGAGTATCCACCTAAACAAGACTCAATAAACCAATCTTATCAGTCTCAATCGTCTGAAAATGAAACAATTAAAACATTCAAAATAGAAATAGAGCTTGCTAAATTTCTAGACGGCAAAAAAAATGTTTGAGTTAGTTAAATGAGTTTCCTATGATTAAAAAAATTTTTCTAAGATGCAATATACATGAATGCCTTCTTTTGCGTCTGTAGAACGCCTATCTTCTTATGCTACAATAATTTAATAGCCCTCGAAAAAATGCTCTATATCTGATTAAAACTTTGAAAAATTAGTTATCTAAAAGCCAATAAAATTAATCAGTGAATGTGAGTGGTGTTTTACTGATTATTAATAATTTCTTGATGATTAATTTTTAAAATTCTTATTTTTTTATTTCAGTTGGAATTGCACGTTACTTTATGTTTTCATGACTCATAAATATCTTTAGAGATGCAGAGATAATTATTATCTTCTTATCTTTTTTGGGTTCAATATTCGAATGTACTCAAAATATTGGGTAATTGTACTTTAACTATGGTACTCTGAGTACTTTTCTGGAGCAATGTACTCGGTACTCTGTACTCATTCTTCAAATATGAAAAGTACCCGGTACTCTATACCCGAGTACAATTTATCAGTACCCGGTCCAGCTCTGGACCGGTCAAACTGGTAGGATCTTTAACAAACGGATAGCAGAACACAAAAGTTGTCCCTCAAGATATCCAGTTAGAGGCTATAGAGTGTAGACCAGGGGTGTCCAACTTGCAATGCCTCAAGGGCCAAAACTAAAACCTTTGATGTTGTCGCGGGCCATATATTAATTTTGTTACAAGTAATAACAAAATAAAGTGAGGTATAAAAATAATTAAAACAAAAAAGAGTATTACTTCTTTTATTGCTCAACAACTACATTTTTTTATAAACGGAAAATTTATTGATAACACTTTTCAATAATCAAGACAAACATTGTAAAAGCAACGAACAAGATGTATCCAATTAGTGTGAGGACTGTGGTCGATCGGCTTCATCCACCAATGAAGAAATGTCCACCTCCAGTTCAGTTGTAGACAGTCTCATAAGATGACGTAAGGAAGAATCGGTAAGGTTGCTTCTGTTTTTGTTTTTTATGTATTTCATGGAGGAAAAGGCACTTTCACATGTATATGTGCTTCCGAACATTGACGTCATTTTCAGTCCAAAATCTCGCAGGTTTGGGAATTTCTCCTTTGACAGTAATTTGAAAAATTCAGGTCCCTTTTCTTGTCTGGTGATTAGGAACATTAAAAACTGCTTAAGTTGCCTGTGTAAAAGAGATCGATTTCCACCTCTAATCGTATTTATAATCTTAATCACGGTTTGGAAAACTTGATCTTCCTTGACTGATTTTCCACATAAAGCTCCCTGATGTATAATACAATGAATTATTGGGCAAGTGACACCATTCTCTCGAAGCAGACCCACTAATCCAATTTTTTTACCTGTCATTGATGGGGCCCCGTCTGTTGCTATGGCTGAACATTTATCAAAGCCTCCAATTCTGTCAACTGTTTTCTTCACAGCCTCATAGATGTCTTTTCCTTTTGTTGTTCCATAAAGAGGACAAATATCAAATAACTCCTCTTTACTGGTAAAATCATCAAAAGTAGTGCGCACAAATATTAACAGCTGACTAACATAGGTTTGATCAGTGCTTTCATCCAAACAAAGTGAGAAATATGAACTTTTCTTAACCAGGCTAAGCATAGATTTTTCTACTTGCTCACTCATAGCAACAATCCTTCTTTGTATGGTTTGATGTGAAAGTGGCACTGACTCAAATTTCTCCGCCATTTTAGAATCACCGAAAGCTTTGGCCATTTCAACAGCACATTTTTTTATCAAATTGCCATCAGTGAAAGGTTTTTTTGCCTTTGCCAGCGCAAGCGACACGGCATAAGATGCATGCAAAGAATGCGTTTGAGAGTGTAATATTTTACTGAACATACCAGTTTGCTGTTTAAGCTTTTTCTTCAAATCTGCAACTAGGGCACGCCGACTTTCATTTGTGTACATAGCATACTTATTTTCATGCACTGTTGTGTAATGTCTTCTCACATTATATTCTTTAGGCACTGAAACGACATTCATGCACACTAAGCACTGCAACTTTCCATTATTGTTAGCAATCAAGTAATCACTCTCCCAACTTTCTTTGTAAATTCTGTTCTCACTATCAATTTTCCGTTTTACTGGTTTTACACTCATTATTGTATAAGAGGAATCAAGACAAAGAATTAATCAAGTTCACTGTTCACTAGCAACGTAATAGATTAGCCGACTAGCATGGCGGCTGGCGACGGATGGTAAGCAGTGGGAGGTGTGGCCTGCGTGAACTGTGATGCGCAGTAATCAGTGCAGTTCTCATAGTGGTGGAGGACGATTGTGTTCGTTACACGTCCGCGAAGCGGCACGCGGTACAGTACTTGTGATGTAAAAACACTGCTAAACCATAAAATATAAATTAAAAAATCTTTTTTCACAGTGGCAGCATTTAAAGAAAATATATGCTTTTCGAAAATCTTACGTGGGCCACAAGAAATATCCTCGCGGGCCGGATGCGGCCCGCGGGCCGCCAGTTGGACAACCCTGGTGTAGACGAATACTTCTTAGTAAAAATTCATCACTTGAGAGACAGTTGTGACATTTATTTGTAATAAATTTTGTGGATATATTGAAAACAAAAGTATTCAGTGTTTTATTATTAGATTTAAAACTGTATTGACATATGCTAAAATACTCATTGTATCTAGAATAATCTGTATCAAATTTCATGACGATATTTTCAGTAGTAATTGCACAAGAGCTCTAAAATGATCGAATTTCTCCCGAGTGACACTTTTACAGTTTTAATTTCATGACCCGAAGGGGAGTGAAATTATGTCAAAATGTCACGAGGGCAAAAATTCGATAATAATTTTAGAGATCAAGTGCAATTTGTTGCGATTATTTCATGAATAAAACTGTCCAAAACAAATTTTTTTTTGTAATTTATTTATGTTAATTACAAATTAGTACAATTAAGCACACAGTTGTTATAAATATTTGACGGTTAAAACTCATGACTTTTATAGTTTTCAAAACATTAATTGTCATTAATATCACTGAATGAATTTTTTCCTAGCAACGAAGGGCATCTGACGTAATTTACTTGAGGACAGGATATTATCAAAAATTATCACTTTAATTTTGATTTCTGTAGCTTTCTATTGGTCAGAATCTCCTATGAATGAAATAATCAAAAATATTTGTTTGTCCTTTTCTCTGAAGGTAATATTTAAGATGTATATATGTAAACAAATCCTTTGCACAAATTAGAATAGGAGGTAAAACTTTTAAAGCGTTCGGCTTAAACACCGGACTCAGGCAGGGAGACCCGCTGTCCCCCTTACTGTATAATCTAGCATTGGAATATGCAATGCGAAAAATCTACACAAAACTGCCAGAGGAGCAAATATTGTTCTCGCATTTGCAGATGACGTAGACGCAGTAGGTATCTCAGACCACACTGGAAGTTAGGGATATAGTTTCGAGCTTTTAAGAAGCAACAATAAACGAAGGCCTGAAAATAAATAAGGGAAAAACTAAATACATGGTCGTATCAAGAAAGGAACAACAGCGAAATAAGACAAAACATTACCATAAACCAACATTATCATCAGTTGGCTTTCACCTTTCTCTTTGTGAAGACAGAGAAATCAACTCAACCACCCCCATGCTCGCAAAATAGTCCTATGATGCTTTGAGGTATAGCTTGTTTAAATTTCACCTATCGCCAGGGTTTAATATATAACACGCCAATGTAAGTCTTTTGGTCGGCATTTTAAGGGTTTTAACCCATGTATTTTTGGTGGCTTAGCATGTAGAGCTTGACTAGAACACTGATGATGCTCTCTTTAGAGCAAAAACGTTATTGTTTTAATGTAGCCCTTTATTGGGGTTTAAATAAATATACCTTCTACACAGAAGATCTTTTTCTTCAATTTTTGTAATTAATGGTATACAGCCAGGAAATTTTGCCTTATGGATTTTACCATAAAACGTCATAACTTTGAGGTGCTCAAAGAATTAATATACCTAGTAACAACAATTACCAGTGACAATACAGAAGAACGGCATGATGAAGTACGAATACTGGTGGGGAATAAATCTTTCTTTGCCGTTCATCATCTAATGAGGTCAAAGCTTCTGTCAGGATGTGCCAAAATCCAAATGTACAAAACCATAATCCGTCCAGCAGTGATATACGGAGGTGAAACATGGAGATTGAGAAAGAAAGAAATCAGTAAACTTTTATTATGGAAACGCAAAATCATGCTAGTATGGTCCTTGCAGGGACAGTGTGACAAATGAATGGAGGAGCAGATACACCAATGAATTAGAGAATCTCTTCGGGCAGGGAAACATCGTGAGATACATAAAAGCCAATCTACTGAAATGGGTAGGTCACTTGGTACGGAGTGATTGATTAGCAATGTGTTTTGGGAAATACCGGCAGAACGGTCCAGAAAAAGGTGGAAAGATGCAGTCAGAGGAAGACTTGGGGAAGATGAAAGTGAGACCATGGGAAATAGTAGCACAGGATTGAAACCAATGGAAGACTCACGAAGAGTTGTAAAAGCCAAAAATTGTGATGAATATTTAAGACGAAAATTAATATAAGTATCGGTCAATATGTTGTAATGTATTCAAATTTATACCTGTAATTATATTGCCAATTGTATTATTTATTATTTAAATTGTGTGCTAGTTTTTACAAATTGCAACAATCGATTTATTCAATCAGGTCTACGTATCATGGTAATTAAATCTGCAAATATTTACGTTAATATTTGATTGAAACTCAATTATATTTAACCTATTATATTACTATGTTTTGCATTGAACCGATAAATTACTTGTCATTACTGATAAATTATTATTGGCCGGAAATTAAAATTAGAAGCTAAAAACTATAATTCAGTATGTTGTTCTTCATGAAATATATATGTGGCAGCGTACTACGTGCTGCCATCTAGACTTTTGTACTAAAAACATGAGGAAAATCTATATTATTTTATGTAGGTTACTCCTACAACGTATAAATAAACCTTTTTCATAAAATATGTTTCGAATAATCTAAAAGAGAAAATTGAAGGAGTGACAAAAACCGAAAGAAATTCTAGATTTATTTAATATTATGTAGTAGTGATTATATCAATTAGGTAGTTCAAAAACCAGTTAGTCCAGGTTTTGAGGCCGTTTCCATAGGACAAATATTTTTCCTGATTTGACTTCTTTGCGGATTACAATTAAAAAATATTCACTTTAAACAAATTAGAAGGGTACCAGGCGAAAATTTTGCTCAAAAATTATTTAAAAAATTTTTTTAAACAAATTTAAACACACACCTTTTTTGCCCCGAAGAATATTTTTTTAGCTTGCTATGTCATTCTAAACAAAAAAGGTCTCCTGTTATTTTTCTTATAAGTTAACAAATTTCGAGTTACAGTTGAGTCCACGAGTCTTTACCCGTGCGTCATTAATGCGAGATAAAATACATATTTGATAACTTATATTTTAACTTGTAATAGGAGCAGTAGCTACTTACCGTCACTTGCTGTTGCGTTTAGTTAATTTCAATTCCCGACACATCGTCGACTTATTTCGCATGCTTTAAATGATGACGCACGGGTAAAGATTCAGGGACTCAACTGTATAAGCGGTTTGGAAATTGAAAAATGTGAAAACAGGCATTTTCCAGGCTTGAAAACTTAGACGCAAATTATTATAAGACCTTGTTTTTTAATTGTTAATTATACGCGTCCACTCTAGTCTACATACTACTTTAACAATTCATTCGATAAACCTTGTCAACATTGTCACACCAGTGGCGTTGCGCACTAGCTCCCTTTCAGTTTATCTTTGATAACTCGTGTTTTTAACCGCAAGCAACCCTAATTTGCAGATATTTTTACACAGGCAATCTTATATTATCATCTTACTAGAAAACAATAATTTTAGCTTCTGTGTTTAAATTTTGTAAAAATATATATTAATTTTTCAGGATTCGAAAAAAATGAATGCATTTAAAAAGCATTGGTACGAAATTTGGCGCCTACGCTCTTAAGCAGCTTTTAAATCTTAAATATGGGTATAGGTTGTTTTATTAAAATAAAGATTATCGACTATCTAGACTAGACTTAAAGAAAGTGGTGTGTGTGTTCACAAAGAGGGGATGGCATTAGATAAACTTATCTAATGCCATCATTAGATAAGTTAATAGATAATCATATCATTAGATAAACTTATAAATCTCTGAAATGGTGGAGGAATTCACTAGAACACAGGCAGGTAAAACAGTTCATTCTAGAACATTCGCCAAAATTTACGGCAGACCTAATCCTAATAAAGACAGGAAAACAATCAAAGCCATAATAGGTCTGCTAACAGAGTACCTACTTCAAACTGAGTAGGCAGCTGCAGCTGGTAGGATATTGCCCAGGCAACCAAATATCGTTTACAAAACGTTGAAAAAACGTCATAATTATCACCAAACGACGTCAATTTATCACGTTTTTCGACGTCGAAAATCACGTGAATATGTCCCACCATAATTCACGTCATTTTTATCACGTTTTAAATACGTTATATAAAAACGTGGTTTTTTAGAAGCCATTTTGGAAGGCTAAATTAATTTAATTAAACTCAATAACACATAATTAATTACTTCATTAACAGAAACTAATCATCAAAAACAAATAAACATAACCTCAAATAGTTGTCAAGAAGAATTACTGTAACAAACTGTTGGTATACATACAATACTCAAAATGGTCTGGACCTATGTGATCCAGCAAAATCCAACCTATCCATAAAGAGATTATTATCTAGTGTTATAGGGCTTTTCATTCACAGTCATTTGTTTCGAGCTTCTGTCAAGTGTCCACATAATATTAATATATCTACATCATACGTCGTTGGTTCGTATCATTGTTATATACCAATAAATTATGACGTAGATATATTAATATTATGTGACACATGACCGAAGCTCGAAACAAATGACTGTGAATGAAAAGCCCTATAACAGACGCCCTATGGTTTGTGTCAAACATATTATGTTTTTTCCTTACTAGAGGTCCAGTCATTGGACTGATCTAAAGTCAATGTTTTACTTCGAGCCCCAAAGTTGCTTATTGTTAGAATGTTTATAAGTAATATATTGCTAAATAAAAGTTTCGAAAAAAAATTACTCATATTTTAAACGATACAAATACATAAGCATATATTTATTATTGTTATACTTTGATAGTAATTAACACAATAAATACACACTTAAAAGACTAATACATAAATACTCATGATAAAGAAGTACATTATAATTAAATATGAATAACCATTTTCATATCGCTGCAACACGAAGCCAAAGCCATCTTACATTTCAGTTCATTTAGAGAGCGCAACAAGCACTCTGACCGAACAGTTTCAAAACTCATTAGTTTTTCATCAGAGAATGCATATGTTGCTATTTCCAAACCATGTACATAGCTGTAACATCTGTACATGCATTGGGTTCTTCTTCTGTCTTGCTGTGGGCATACTCATCTGCAAATAATATTGCTGCAATATGGCCGCAGACTTCACTATTACCGGCCATACACATACAATATGCATTTGCTATGCCATCAGAACTGGCTATCACCCAAGCATCTAGTGGTTTAGCATTAGCTTTTTGGGAATGCTTCACCTAAAAAATATTTTATCTTTGTGAGAATGCCTCAACTACAAAAATTTATTTTTATTAGAGTATTTGCGTTCTTTAAAATGATTGAAAATATTTTATTTAAAATCAGACATTCATAATATAATATAATTTTAGAACAAACAATCATGATTTATTCTCTTTTCTATCATAGCAATTACATGTCGTCGACCTAATCTGTAAACTGCGTAACTCCATTTATCCAAATTTTACAGTAGACACAAAAAACTATTTCTCTAAATATGACTAATGTGAAACTACTACATTTTAAAAGATAGGATGCTAAAATGGAATATTTTATAGATACACATATCACTAACATTTGTATATTGTTTAATGAGTATTTAATATTACTTACCACCAACTTTTTCTTAAAAATGTCACTTTCTAAACAGTGAGGACAGTCGTGTGGTGTGACAAACTGGGGAGTTGCATATTTTTCGTACTAAATTTGCCGAAAGGGAGATACGTGTATACGAAGATGTCACTATTTACTCATCTGGTAAAAATATGCATGTGCATCCTTTTTGAAACGAGAAGTAGGGACTTTTTAAAACACATGGCAGTAATAACTCATTTTCAGAGAATTATGGGAGTTACACAGTTTACAAATTAGGACGACAATATGTCTGGTTTCATACAGATATATAAACGTAAATAAATCTAATAATTAAAACCAATTTATCCAAAAGACACTAATACTTGTGGAAAGGCATACCTTTCCAACAATTGTATAGAAATCATTAAAAAATTTTACTCAAACTTTCAAAATAAATCCAGTTGTGAAGGCTTTTATGTGCCTGAAGGCTTTTGTATGCTTTCGTCTGCTACTTAGAGTAGTAACTGTGATACTCCACCAGATATGTATAAATATCTATAATAGTAATTGGTGGAATGCACTTTACTGTAAAATCCAATTCTGATGACTGAATTGTATATGGATCTAAATCCCCAATTATTTTCAGCTTTAATGAATATCTAAAACAATAAAAGAAATAATGTTATTGCTTGCAAAATTCATCATCATTGATAAATTTCAGGGAAAATGAACAGTAAATAAAAATTGTTTCGCCTACCTTTGTCCAACATCTGGAGTTTCCAATAATAATTTCCTGAAATAATCAATTTGCATTGTGGTAAGTTTATAAAGTTCACAAAGGACAAACAAAAGTTTTAAGAAATACACAAAAAAACAGCAAACAAAATCTAAATGAATCGAAAATAGTCAAAATACGACGATAAACAATGAAATGAAACGACGATGACGATACTACAAATACAAACATGAAACATAACCTTTGTTTTTGTTTTGTAACTTTTAAGCTCCTTTCCTAAGGCTCCTGGTCTAAGCCAATTTCGTGACGTCAGACTTAGGCTGTCTGAAATGAAAACGTTTTTTAAACGTATTTTAACGTCATTAATCTTACGTATTTAAAATCACCTACAAAAGACGTCTATATGACGTAATGTTCAACCACGTGTTTATATTCAACCAAAAACTGACGTTTCCTCGACGTTATAAATATGACGTCTCTTGGTTGCCTGGGTGGTTGGCAGATGCTGACCTATGCAGACTCTGTTATCTAGATGAAGAGATATTTTGTGTCTGTGTACGGTACTTTGAAACGCGAGCAGTGGACCACCACATTTTTGATGGGTACATTTAACTTGGTTTTTAAAAAGAGTACATTTATATTTAAAAATTGACGGCTCTCAACTATGTTTATAATTTTTTTTAAATAATACACAAATATACAGGGTGTCCAGAAACTCTACCGACAAATGAAGTCATGGGATTCCTCACATATTTTAAGACAATTTAACCGAATTCACCTAGTCCGAAAATGCTTCCTAAGGGTAATTAGTTTTTCTAAGATACCTCCAGTGTTTCTAGTTAGAACGTTTCTAGTTAGAAAAAAAAATTGGTACGCATATTTATCTTCCAGAGATAGATCGACTACATCCATTGCGAATTTATAGTACCGGTCATAGGCGTCCGTTTTGGGTAGGGCAATGGTTATTTTATCACATTATAACTTTTTTGCGTTTAATTTTTAAGCATTTTTGACTCTGGAATATTAAATTTTGAGATATTCTAGTTCTAAAAGGTACTCTTGCTTTAAGTCGGTTGCCTCCTACCGTTGCCTCCGGTTGTGTCCTACCGTAGAACACACAGTTTTCTAGAAAAATCGATTTGAAATTTTCGTTTTTTAAATTTGAAAAAAAAATAAAAATTAAAAAAAAGGTGTATTTTACTAAATTAAAGCAAGAGTAACTGTTAGTACTAGAAAACCTCATAATTTACTAATCTAGTGTCAAAAATGCTTAAAAATTAAAGAAAACAAAGTTATGCGATAATATAACCGTTTACCTACCAAAAACGGACGCATATCACCGGTACTAGAAATTCGCAATTAACGAAATCGATTCATCTCTGAAAAAATATAAATAAACGTACCAGTTTTCGTTTTTCTAAATAGTTTTCTTTTAATTTTCTTTTTTTAAATTCAGTAAACGAAATATTTTCAAAAATGAATAACTATTTTCAATTTCGTTGCAAAACGAAAATACAGCCGAACCATATTCCAGTCCAATCAGAGAGTGCTGCAAGCACCTCTACCGGTTTCGAAACTTATTAGTCTCTCATCAGGAGGCACATATGCTGCTCTCCCTGATCCAACCAAAACAAACCCCAGCGTGCAGTCCCGAATTGCAACGAACGAAATGGCATAGATGCCCTAGCGGCAACTGCTAGCAAAAGACTAAGTTTTCACTCTAATGGCATATAACATATCCCACCATAATGAAAACAATGGGAACCTTCTCTGGTTAAATGGAAATATTTTCAATTCGATTTTTCTAGAAAAAGGTGTATCATATCGACTTACAGCTAGAGTACCTTTTAGTACTAGAACACCTCACAATTTAATAAACCAGAGTAAAAAATGCTTGAAAATTAAAAAAAAAGTTGCCCTACCCAAAACGTACGCCTATGACCGGTAAAAGAAATTCGCAATGGATGGAATCGATTTATCTCTGGAAGATAAATATGCGTATTAATTTCCGTTTTTATATCTAGAAGCGTTCTGAAAATATTTAAGAAAAACTAATTCAAAGAAGCCATCTTCAGAGACCTCTAGCTCCCTTAGGAAGCGTTTTCGGACTAGGTGAGTTGGGTTAAATTATCTTAAAATTATCTGGGGAATCTCCTGTCTTCGTTTGTCGGTAGAGTTTCTGGACACCCTGTATAATTTGATTTCATAAGTGGTTTCTACACTGTATAAGAATATTAGATTTATTTGAAAATTATAAATATAATATATCAGCGACTTCTTAAAATCCTGAAACAAACCAAAAGGTCTGTGTACTTCCTTACATAGGGAATCTACAAATATAATATTGATTGTTCTCTTCGCTTGATACAAAACAACCTAGAGGGAGCCACAAAGAATATTTTTAATTATATATTTCATAGTTATTGTATCTTTTGAAAACGCGTTGGGTATTCGCGATGAAAAACAAAGTAGCTGAGCTCTTGTGGAATAAATTTAAACTACTATAAGTGGTATAAACAAACAAAAAATTGTTGATTTGAATGGAATTTCGTCACTATTAAGAAATTTTAGTAAATTTCAGCATTATGAGTACATTAAAATATTTTAAATCAAATTGGTATTGTTCTATTCCTCAATTGAATGTTTGTTTATACCATTTATTATATCGGCCATTTTCTTGCATTCGACCTGCCCTCTATATTCCGTTTCAATCGCGAATTGGTTACATATTTTTGAGACAACGCCGACGTTTTGTTTTGACAAAAAGAGATCAAGAGTTACTGATAAAAATTATGACTCAGAATATCAATATAGAGAGGATATTGAAAAATATAAAATTTAGCTCTTTGAGATCTTAACCCAAAGCTAAAAAATAAAATCAGAGACAACGTAAAACAGCGATTTTGCGAAGACACAATAAGTCATAATAAAAAAACTTCATTGAATTTTGTGCTCATTATACGAGGCTTGTTCAACTGAAACTCAACTTTCTTCCAGAAAAACTTAATCGGTAAATATTTCTATAAAAAAATTAGGTATTACCACTACAATGAAGAAACCCGTACTCAAGCTTTTTTGGTCCTCTGGCAAAAGGCAAGAAACCCACACTGAACCAAAAAAGTACGTAAATATAATGAAAAAAACATTGATTCAAAAACGGGGAGCATTAATTTTCTTCCAAAGATCAGTATCATTGTCCAATGTAAGTAGATACATTAACAAATGTTCAAAAACATTAATTTTTATGAATTAGTACGTTCATTCAATGTACTTTCTAGTTAAGAATCAATGTATCGGTACATTGAACTAATGTATCGGCACATTGAATCAATGGATCGGTACATTGAATCAATGTATTGGTACATTAATTCTTTACTCGAAAGTACATTGAATGAACGTACTAATTCATAAAAATTAGTGTTTTTGAGCATTAGTTAATGTATCTACGTACATTATACCAACGATACTGATCATTGGACGAAAATTAATGTTCCCCGTTTTTGAATCAATGTTTTTTTCATTATATTTACGTACTTTTTTGGTTCAGTGAATGCCATCTTCGTGTATATTTGTATATAACATACAAATAGTTAATAAGTAAACAAAATGACGACTTAATATCTACATAAATATTACAAATATAGGTTGAAGCAACGAGTTTTTGCCGATTCTCAAACTAATGTTAAGTAATATCTATAAGTTTAAAGAAAAAAAAACATATATTTTTAATTAACACAAACAACTTTTTATAATGTAACTTGGAAAAAACTGAATAACTAATTATAACAGAAATTGATTCTTTTTATAAAATATATAAAAATATATTTATATTATATAAAAAATGTATACCTGATATCGTGAAAATGAATACATCTACAATAACATCTCCATAAATACAACATCCCTCCAAAACACACATACAAAAAACAAATGGTTGAATGGCATCTTTGATTTCAAAAATCTAATATGATCTTCGACTTCTTGCTGGTTCTTCCCGATGTAAAAATGATTACTGGAAATCGCTGATGGTATATTTTATTGGTTCGTACAAAATATCGATGTAGAACCCAAAAAATAACTGCATGTTAGCCATCTACAATTTATATGAATAAATGTTATAAAAAAAATAAATTTAAATAGTGAACATAGTTGTATTTTTGAGTATCACTTTATAGAAATATTTTAATTTATCCTGAAAAAAGTTGCTAGATGTTGAGACTTGAGATATTTATTTTTACTTTGATAGATACTACCGACTGCAAGAGTTAATAATATTTTTCAATTATTTACGGTTTAATCACCTAAAGATTTAATTTACTAATCTTTTATAAGATTATACCATTTAGAAATATTTTCAAATGGTTCATATTTTCTTTTACCTATGTGTCGAATTAGCTTTTGAAAAATTTACAGAGAACAAAAATTAATTAATACTAAATATGCAGGATTGAATAATGAAATAGGTACTTACATTCATGGGTAATCTTTTCAAATAAAAATTTATTTGTTGTATTCTTGATATGACTTTCGCACCGAAGAAAGGAGGTAATTTTTTCGAAATTATTGCTGTCCCATCCATCAATAAGTCCATTTTCATTTCCAAATGCCACTCCAAGGTCCATATCAATCTGCAAAAGTGGAAATAGAAGTACAACTTATTTTTATAGAAATCCAACAAAATAATTTATAAATAGTTAAAAATATATGTAAATACATACCTTAGAAAAATCAACCAAATCACTAGTACCAAACACCGCTCCTCAGAGTCTGCAGGGTGACTGTCTGCTAGGAGGCTGCAACAACTGTTGTAACGTGATTTTTTTACACCAATAAAAACACTTATAGCGTTTTAAGAAATGTATTGGTTTATGTACAAGATCATTGCTACAATGAATTGATCATTTATTTAGGTATATTACATTAATACAATGATTGCGTTACATCAAAACAATGTATCCAGTTATTAATCAAAGTCAAAAACATTGATTTGATGTTACGAAAACATTGATTTAATAAACGAGTTCGTAATTTAAAGAACGCTATACATTAGTGCAACGTTTTATATTAATTAATTTAACCGTATAATCCTGATGTATAATTTCATATATACAATGAACAAATTATTAATATTATGAAAAAAGTCATTGGATAAATAAAAAGATTCATGGGAATAATGACTCTATCCATTATTTTTTAATGAATAGAATTACATGTAATAATGAATATGGTCGTTACTTAATGACTACATGTTTATAGTATTAACGAAATTTTCATTGAATCAATGTAAAAAAGGTCAATGATTGGCGTTCATTGGTACTATGTACAATATTTTTTTCAGTGCATTCAGTCAAACCCGCTTATTAGAATACCGGTTATATGAATATTCCGGTTTAAGGAATATAAATTTAAGGTCCCGAAAAGTTTCTACTAGCCACAATTCATCGGTTATTAAGATATCCTGGTTATAGAAATACTTCTGCTTGGCACGAAGGCTATTCCAATAAGCGGGTTCGACTGTACACTGTACACCCAAAATTTGCTGTAACCTAGTTTAAATGTTACCCGCTTTGTGTACGATATTACGGACAGCTATACTCACTCCAATATTTTCTGACATTGTTCTGATTGGAATTCGACGTTTTTGTCTAATCAAGTCTTCTACATAAGCCAGGTTCCTCTCTGTTAATACATTACTGAATGTACCTGCTCGTGGCTTATCATTCATCTTCTGTGTTCCACTCTTAAATTTTCGATAGCAGTCCTTGACTGTTGGATAAGCACAACAATATTTCCATACACTACTTATCTTAGCGTATAGATATAAAATGGTTGCCAACCTTCAATACACACAAATGAATGACTGATTGTATTTGAACAGATTGTTAACAAAAAACGCCATTCTTAGTCACACTACTTAAAATCAGTCAAATACCAATAATTTTAATTAAGCAGTGTGATATTAATTATAAACTTAACTAACATTGGACACACAAATTGAATGACCCTGATTGTATTTGGACAGATTGTTAATAAAAAACGCCATTTTTAAGTTACACTACTTAACATCTCAGTCAAATACAAATGATTGTATGTACTTGATCAGTGTGACATTTATAAACCTAACTAACATTGAGGAACATAAGTTAGTTGAGTGATTACAATTAAGGGGGTTAGAAGTAAATGGGTTTAAGTGCACTTTTTTAAATTTTACTTTAAATGAAGATTCGCATAATTAAATGGTACTATAACTTGGTGGTAAAACGATTTAAGCATATTTCACCCTACAGTCGCCATATATTGCCACTACATTTAGTTCACTGAAAACAATTGCAGTTTGCTTTGATGGTAAACAGGTTTACGTGCGCTTGAACCGTTTTACCACAAAACTATTTTTAGTATTCTGTAAAAACAAATACTAATAAGCGGATTTAAGTGCGCTTGAACTATTTTACCACAAAACTATTCTTAGTATTCCAAAATATGTAAACACATTTTAATACAGGATTAATTTCAAGTAAATAAATATTACGTTTGTTATAAATTTTGAAGACTAATTAAGTATTATGCAACGTGCCAGTTGTAGTTACACTGTGGATAACAGCTGGGATAAAAATGATTAGTAATATGTAGTTAACATCTGCACTTGAACCGTTTTACCAGTAACATTTATCAACATCGTGTACCGATTCAAGTACATTTTTTAATAATTAAAAAAAGGAAGGATATAGTAAGAGTAATAAATAATATACCCTTGTATTTTTATCATTTTATAGTACATTGTACACTAGACATATTTCAGTTTAATGACTCCTAGAATTTATAAAACTCAAAAAACTTTGAAACTGATTATCTCAGAACTATCAAAACTGCACCTAAACCCTTTTACGTCTAGAACTATCAAAACTGCACCTAAACCCTTTTACGTCTGGAACCTCAATTACTTCAAAGGCTAGCCTGACCAAAGATGCGTTTCAATGGTACAAGCGTATAGCTTGCTAGTAAATATCGATAAAAGAAGACAGAAAAGACAGGAGTTAAGCCATCATACCAGAATGTATAATAAGAGGTTAATATGAAGAGCAAAACGTTTAAGACAAGCATGCACGAAACCAACAGAAATTCTTTATTTTTTCGTTTCGTTGAACCAGATAGTTGATTTCTTAAAACATTAGAGGCTATAGTGTGTAGATAAACAATGGCTATAGTATGTGCAGAAACTCATTATAAGTAGGTAAGCAGTAGGAATGAAGTAAAAGATATATGCTTTAAGTAGACTCGCTACCAACAGGCTTAGCCTGTCTAGGTATTAAAGTTCTTAAGCAATTATAGTGTTTTCAAAGAAAGTATGAAATGTAGCGATTTCAAATGTAATACTTATTGGTTTAGTTAACACTTTTATCGATGAAACAAAACTTATTGCGTTAGTTTCCATATTTTTATATTATATCTTTAAATTAATTCTTCAAAAAACATTAGTATTAGGTATTTCAATGTCCATATGCATCAAATGGTGGTTCCATATATTCATCTAAGATCTTACTAACTTCCTTGTATTGTCTCAAGTGCTGCCTTACTTCAAAGGTGTTGTTTATATTTAGGTATTCCAAATTTTGTGGCGTCGATTTTGGCCATGTTATATTGAAGAGAAGAGGATCTTTTTCGGGGGTTGGGTTTCTAAAAGAAAATGGGAAATTAGTGTTTCATTATCAAAAACTATTTTTTTAGTCATTACATAAAATTTATTTTAATATATCTATTGATTTAGGTATGTACTGACGTAATCTGGATAAATACAAAGAAGGAAAAATAAAGAGATCTGAACTCTATATTTAATATATTTATTGCTTTACTTGATTTCTCCAAAAGTACGAAAAAGAAATAAAAAATATAATGTCTGTTGTATTTTTGAAAATGCAGTTGAACGACGTTTAAAATAAGGTATCACTCAACCCCCTTTTCCATTAACGATTTTTGGGGGTTGTGCCTACCCCCGCTAAAAGGTTGATCTAATTTAGTTCAAAACTGGTCGACACAATGTCCCCCTCACAAATATATTTGTCGTGTTTTTTTGCATATTTTTAGATTTTCTATAGGGACAAAATTATAGAAAGTGGTACCTCTTCAAAGTGACACACTGTATACATACAAGAATATATTAATCAAACATTTGGTCATATGTTTATCACCCTATTTTACCCGTTATAATATAGTAAAATATTTCGTACTAATTTTCGTTTCATTAGAGCCTTATAACTTTATGACCTACATTATTTTTAGTATCTTTAGATGCTCCGCAATGTTAACTGCGTAATTTCCTTGCTAAATGATTTCTTCTTTGTATAGTATTCGGAACATTACCCCACGCAATAACAGTGAACCTTTGAAAACTTATCTCATTCTCGCTACTAACAATTGTGGATCAATAATGAGGGAAATTAAATTCAAAGAATTAAAGAGCTTGTTTGATGTAAAGAGTGTAGCACAAAAAGCTGCATACATTTACTTTCAGGAAGATCAGTACAAGAAAAATAATTCGAAAGAATTTCTATTTATTTTTACATAATTTTTGTTTTGTTAATTTTTTAATATCAATAGCTTTTATTGTGTTTCTGTATTTCAAATTAAGGGCACGGGGTTTGTTTTCATTAATACAGTGACGGACGCGCTAATAAGCGGCAAAATAGCGCAAAAATGGAAAACGTATTAAGTTGTGAGATAAAAAGAAATGAAACTAGGGCCATCGGTACATAATTCGTAAATATTTTACGGCTATCCCTACTTTTTCTGTCTTTACATAGTAAATTACGTGTAGTACAATTCACACTGGTATGGATATGTAAACATTACTAGAATGTCATTTTACTTGACAATGTCATCATTAACTTTAAAGAGATGGCTTTTGAATGTTCTTGGATAACTGTTATTTGTATAATTGCAAAGTATGAATTCAGTTAATAAATGTGATCATTTTTTCACTAACCATGTATTCAGTGATTTTAATAATTTATTTATAAAACAAAATGAGGAAAAAGGTTAAACTGACTTTTTAATAATGTATTGTTACTATGGAACGCTTACAATTTTGAACATATTTAACAAAAAATTACTTGGATCACAGAATATATCCTGATGTATTCTCTGCTTGGATCTTCCATAAATAATAATAAACAATAAATAACTTTTTATTAAGTCTTAAATCAAATATTTATTAAATACACTATCAATAGGTTTAACAACGTAGAATGAAGTAAACACTTCTGTTGTATGTAGGTATATAATATAATTATATACCTACATACAACAGAAGTGTTTACTTCTTTCTACGTTGTCTTAACAAAGGTATACAGCCAACTACAGGGTTTACCCTTTTAAAGTATCAATAGGTTTGTTCTAGCATCAGTTTCAAACGGTTTGAGACCATCAGCGAATAGTGGACCAGCGCGAGTAGAGGGGATACTGGTGACTGTATTATGTTTTCACACTGACCAACTGTTTGCTGACGGTTTCTGACTAGTTTGACTGTGTGCTAGAACAAACCTATTATTTTTTAATTAACAACTCAAAATATTCCCGAGCCATGTCAAATATTTAAAACTGTCACTGTCTTGTCATCATATTCTATTTGACTTAGTGCGTTGTATGACAAAGGTAGCGAATGTTCGATTTGGAAAATATCACCACGGACATGGTGTCCATTTGTTTCGAATCCTGAAAAACTAATAAATATTTTTAAAAAATTAAACGCAGAATGAAAGACTAAATTATTATCGAGGAACGAAAGTCCCTTAGAATAAGTAAAGAGTTTCTTTTGAATGAGATATTTGAAATTAAAAATTACACTATATTTTCTCTTATCTTTTCACTCCTGTAATTTATTAAAATAAACATTATAGAAGATTTCAGGGACTTTCGGCCCTCGGTAAGAACGTAATTTTTCATTCTGCGTTTAAATTTTTCAAAAGTACTTATTAGTATTCTGAGGATACAAAAAAAATCTATCCCCATTTGAATAGCATTGCAGCCGAAAATACGTGCCCATCCCCTTAACTTATAAATTTACATTATATTGATTGTTTTTCACCTTTAGACGTATCGGACGAGTTTTGCAACTACCACTGTCACAATGACAGTTTTAGTTGACATACTCCATATCAGGCATATTTTATTTAAGGGGGCAGACGCTAAATGTTGGTCCAATGCTATTTAAACGCATTCGATTCATTCTATGATTTTTTTTTTTTTTTTCGAAATGAGCCAATAGCATTGGACCAACATTTTGCGCCTACCCTCTTAATGTTTCAATTGAAAATATTACA
Organism: Diabrotica virgifera virgifera; assembly: GCF_917563875.1. Classification (NCBI taxonomy): domain Eukaryota; kingdom Metazoa; phylum Arthropoda; class Insecta; order Coleoptera; family Chrysomelidae; genus Diabrotica; species Diabrotica virgifera. The sequence continues at coordinate 237,939,814 of NC_065443.1, read as the reverse complement.
GTCAAGTATGATAAAATCTTATAATCAAAAGAATGCTTTTTTTTTTTTTTTTTTTTTTATTTAATGGCATAGACATTAGTCATTCAGCCAGTTGCAATAAACAATATACAATCCTATCCCTAATACAAAATTAAACAGAAACAATATAGTAATACAATAAATAATACAATACAACAATAATACAATAAAAACAATAATGGAACTCTGATAAAGTGATAAAACATTTATGACAAAAAAAAAGATGCAAATCTGAACTTAAATCATAAAAAATATCATGCCAGCGTACAAATCTTATAGGACCGTGCGTGTATCTGACAAGAAAGCTATAATAATATTGTATATTTGTTGTGAGCCTGTAGCCAGCAAAGACTGCATATTGAATGGTGCATGCATATCAAGTTTAATTAAATTTTTATAGAGAGAGTTTGAATGCTGTTGAAACTTAGTACATTCAAAAAAGATATGATCAAGATCACCCTGCTTTCCGCAATGTTTGCAATTATTGTCTTCAATCACATTTATTTTATATAAATGACTTGGATAGCAAGCATGCCCAAAACGTAGTCGATTTATAGTTGTTATATATTTACGTGGAGCTTTAAAACTCTTAAACCAGGTACTTTGTGGAATCACTGGTTGTAAAGTGGTGTATCTTGTGGGGTTTGTTAAGCAATAAAGATTCCATTGATCTTTCCATATCGATAGTTGGTTTCTTTTAAAAATAGTAATAACATCTGATACACATAAAGAATATAACAATAAAGTGCCTGATGTTATACTGGATTTAGCTAAGTAGTCTACATACTCATTATCTTTGAGTCCAATATGTGCCTTAACCCAAATAAATTTTATATTGAAGCCAGAGTCTTCTAACTGCTTTAACATATCCTTTATTAAAAATATGTAAGGATTACTAAATGTTTTGGGCAAAAAAGTATTTTTGATATTCTGTAAAACTGATAGGCAGTCTGAAAGAATTAACGTTTTTTTAGTATAAGAGTTTTTAATATATTTCAACGCTTCGAGTATGGCCAATGATTCCGCAGAGAAAATTGAAAACTCATTGGGAAGTTTGTACTTGAATTCGAAACCTCCTGAGGGTAAAAAATAAGCACAGCCAGATCCTTCTCTTGATTTAGATGCATCTGTGTATATAACTGTTGCATCACTGTAGCAGTTCAAAATAGATTTCAGGATACTGTTGCTGATTATGTTGTTTTCGTTGTATGTGGGTATTATTACATCAGTTTTATGGAAGAGAGCAAAGTAGTCTAAGTTTTTGTCTACTGTGTTTAATTCATTTGAAAAAATAGGATTGTTCTGTAATGCAGTACATAAAGGCGGAGATGGTTTTTTAATCCAATACTTGTGAGTAAGATCTGATTCGTTAAGATGACATATACTGGAAAATAATTCGAAATTTGTAGTGTATGCTTTAAGTACCCATTTTTCGCTTAGTAAATTTCTTCTAATCTCTAAAGGAGGCTCAGAAGCTTCAACATGTATTGGTTGTATAGGAGTAGATCTCATAGCACCTAAACAGATTCTCAAGGCAGAATTTTGGAAAATGTCAATTTTTCTTAAAAGGTTTTTGGAAGCAGAACCGTAGAGAGTAGCACCATAATCTATAATGGATCGTATATAAGCTCTATAAAACAATAAAGATGTTTCAACATCGCAGCCCCACCACACTCTAGTTGTCATTCTAAGGAAATTAATACCTTTGCTACATCTATCCAGCATATATTGTATGTGTGGTTTCCAAGTTAGTTTTTTGTCCAGAATGAGTCCCAGATATTTGACATTATTTTTAAATGTAAAAGATTGATCACTAAGTAATACATCTTGGTTTATAGGAAGATTGTGTCTTGTAAAGACAGATACTGCTGATTTGTTAATTGATAAATTTAAGCCGTTCTCTAAGAACCATGGAAAGAGGGAACTACAAACTGTACTTAGGTTTTGCATACCGTTTTCATATTTCTTGCTTTCCATATAGACACAAAAGTCGTCTGCATATTGTATGATTTTGAATGGGATGTTGTTTATTTGCATCTTATGTATATCAGAGGTGTACAGATTAAATAAAATTGGTGATAATACTGAGCCTTGTGGTATACCGTAATAATTATGTCGAGGTCCTATTAGTTTGTTATTATGATCTCTGATGTAAATTACCCTATCTGTATAGAAACCGATTATTGTGTTAACGAAAGCAATTGGCATATGAAAAAAATTTACCATTTTATGTTTTAAGGTTGATAAACAAACTGAGTCATAAGCTCCTTCAATATCTAAGAATAGTGCTGCTAAGTAGTTATTTTTAGTTAAGTTATTCTGTACATCTACAACAAGTGTTGTTAAAGCGTCTAGAGTTCCAAAACCTCTTTTGTAACCAAACTGGTTTACTGGAAGTAAATTCTCTTTTTGTAACCACCAATCTAATCTAAATTTTATAAGCCTTTCTAAAGTTTTAAAAATACAAGACAGTAAGGATATTGGTCTATATGAACTTACGATGTTTGGGTCTTTTCCGGGTTTAAGGATAGGAACAACTAAGATGTCTTTGAAAGAATCAATAACTATATTTTTTTGGATGATATCATTGAAGACATTTAAAAGAAGTTTTTTAGCAACATCTGGTAGGTTGATTAACATGGGGTATTTTATATGATCGATACCAGGAGAAGTATTTATGCGGTTTTTAAGGGCAAAATCTAATTCGGTTTCAGTAAATGGTTTTAACAGGAAGTGATTATTTGAATGATGACTTTGTGTAGATCGTGTAGGTGAATTTTGAGCAAAAGGAGGACATACTTTATTAAAAAAGTCGTCCAATAGATTATCATTGAAGGGTTTTATACTAATAGATGCTTTTCGATTCATTTTGTTGGCCTGTGACCATATCTCCTTAGAGGAGGTATTTTTGCATAAATTAGAACACCATTTAATCCAACTAGCTTTGGCTTTTTGTTTCAACTGCTGTTTAGTATGAGCAGTAACTTTCTGACAATTTAGATAATTATCAAGGCTTGGTGAACGTTTATACAATGCTAATGCTTCTTTTCTGTCATTGATTATCAGATCGCATTCTGGGTCCCACCATGGTGGAGGCGATCGATTTTTAGATTTAAAAATTTTGTATTGAGGAATAGACCTAATTGCAGCATCATTAATGCAATCTATTAGAAAACTATAATTTTGATAAGTATTGAAAGAGTTATTGTAGTTGGAAAACATGTTTTCAATTAAGGATGTATACAGGGACCAATTGGCTTTCTTGATATTCCATTTGCTTTTTGGATAAATTATTTCTTGTGAGGTGTTGGTTATTGAAAAATTCATAGTTATAGCAAAATGATTCGAGCCTAAGGTGTCAGATAAAACTGACCAAGTAAATTTACTGGCTATATTAGCTGTGCAGAGTGAAATGTCAATCATAGATTTTTGAGTACCATATCTAGGAAGATATGTAGGTTCTCCATTATTCAAAAATACAAGATCTAGGTCTTCGATACTGCTAACAATTTGGTTACCAACTGGATCATTACGCAGTGAGCCCCATAGTGAGTGATGAGCATTCATATCTCCGCCAATTAAAAAAGGTGATTTGATTTGTGAGAAGATATTTATCCAATCGTTTTTGGATGTACTAATATTTGGAGGTCTATATATAGATAAAAAACTTAGTTCTATTGTGTTACATTTAACGATAGCACCGCAAACTAAAATTCCCTCATTAAAATTGTTTCTAATATTTATTTCACGAAATGGTATAGTTGTTTTAATTAAAATTGCAACACCTGCATACCCGTCATATCTATCTTGGCGAATTACATTATAACCTTTAAATGTATAATTTTGATTTGGTTTGAACCAGGTTTCACTTAATAATACAATATCAATATTTTCAGTTATTAAAAAATGAATTAAACTATTTTTATTCGAAACAACGGATCTACCGTTCCATTGCAAAATTTTTAATGATTTAAGTTCTGGGAACATGTTATTTATGAGTGATATCCTCTAAAATCGTTTTTATACCATGGTAAATACTATCTTGACTCATAGTTTTTATATCATCTACAGTTTGAATATTTGTAATCAAATTAAAAATATAATTGGAAATGAGTGTTTCCAATACTCTCTGATCTGATTTGTTTTGACAAATTGGGGGTTTTAAATTAGCAGGAAGGGGTTTGGAGGGCCCAAAATTAAAAGGGAACATGGGTGAATTGTTTTGTGATTGGTTTGGTGATATTTTTCGTTTTTTAGCTATATTATAGTGGCTTGAGGAGGGTTGGGATTGGGATGTATTATTTGAAATGTTTTGATTTTTATGTGTGGTAGTAGAAGGGGATGATTTTTTTGAAGATGTTGGGAGGGGAGGAAAACTGTCTTCGATATTGTCTAGTGTGGAATATCTATTCTGAATAAACAATCCCGAGAAGGACGATTCACAGTAATTTTTTGCCTCGATAAAGGAAATTTTTTGCTCAATCATCACGTTCTTTATCTTCTTTTGATCTTCGTATTTTGGACACTTCTTGGATATGGAAACATGATCTTTACTATCACAATGTATGCATTGAACATCATTATCTTGACATGTATGATCTTCATTTTTGATTTTTCCACATTTTATGCAATGTGCTTGTGGACTGCGACACTGCTTGGAAATATGTCCAAATCTTAAGCAATTGTAACACTGTGTTACTTTGCCAATGTAGGTTTCAACAGGAAAAAATACACTATTTATTGAAATGTAGCTAGGAAGAATATTCCCTTCGAAGGTGACTATCATTGTCCTTTTGGGTACATAGTTAGTTTTTCCATCGGTGTCAACTTTTCTGTAAGTTCTTTTAAAGGCTATTATGGGGGAGGGAGATTTACTATTATCTAACAAATACTTTTCATCGTATTGAGTATCAATATCTCTTATTAGGCCTCTAATTTCTAGTAAATGGTTAGGGACATATGCTACTAAGTTTTGGTCTTTTAATTTTATATTTTTAACCAAATTATTTGCATCTACGATTGACCTTAACAAAACTTTAATTCTGTTTTTTCCAATGGCTTTTATTTCAATAATATTAGGAATGTTCAATTTTTTATGCAAGATGTCCGCAACAGTAAGTGGATGTAAACGGCCAATATCCTGATTGTTTGATTTTTCTATATATACATAAACGTTATTAAAATTGTACTTATCTGATGCAACGTTGAACAATTTTTTCTCTACAACTTTTTGCGGAGGTGGGATTTGTTGTGTCGGCACTTTAATAAAATCTCTGGTTTTAGTTGTAATTTTCGCAGTAGAATCATCCAAATTTTCGATTAAACTTGATTCAATAATATCCATTTCACTATTCTCACTAGCACCTGAAAAGTTTTCACCTAATGGTGTCCCTGGGGAAAAAGCTTCCCCCATTGGGGGTCGCTTATAGCACTGTTTATCGCACTCAATTAATATCAGTTTTTAAATCACACCAAGTGTCCTTTTTTCTACTAATTAACTCGCTAAATAATTAATTTTAATAAGAGCAGATTTTAATGGGCACTGTCAGTTTGACGTTTTGCGTGACAATGAAAAGAATGCTTTCATTGTCAAAAGTGAACGACATGACTTATTATCAAAAAATTTTGCTGAAGCAAATCTACAAAAAGTTTGGCTTTTAACGAATTCGATGGGATTAATCGTCCAAATTTTAATTGACTGGCAATTGTTAACACTATTTTAGTGGGTTAATATACAGGGTATCCCGAAAAAATTGGTCATAAATTATACCACACATTCTGGGGTCAAAAATAGTTCGATTGAATCTAACCTACCTTAATACAAATGCGCTCATAAAAAAAAGTTACAGCCCTTTTAAGTTACAAAATGAAAATCGATTTTTTTCAATATATCGAAAACTATTAAAAATTTTTATTAAAAATGAACTTGTATCATTCTTATAGCAGGAATATCTTAAAACAAAATTATAGTGAAGTTTGTCCACCCCATAAAAATTTTATGGGGGTTTTGTTCCCTTAAACCCCCCCAAACTTTTGTGTACGTTCCAATTAATTCATAATTGTGGTACCATTGGTTAAACACAACGTTTTGAAAACTTTTTTGCCTCCTAATATTTTTTCGATGAGCCAGTTTTTATCCAGCTGAGGCTTCTTTTTTAATGTATTTACATAAAAATTTTATGAAGGTTTTGTTCCTTTAAACCCCCCAAAGGTTTGTGTACGTTACAATTAAACTATTATTGTGATACCATTAGTTTAACACCGTATTTTTAAAACTTTTTTGCTTGTTAGTCTTTTTTGACAGGTCACCTTTTATCGAGATATGGCTTCTTTTTCAAAATAAACCTAAAAATGTAAATTATAAATAAATTTTCAGATTCTCTACATAATATAATGGTCTCTATATTCCTACTTAACCATATACAAATAGGTGGTGGATTCGACAAATATTCAAAATATGTCGATGAACACTGGCTTATCGAAAAAGTACTAAGAGGCAAAACAGTTTTAAAAACATTGTGTTTAACTAATGGTGCCACAGTAATAATTTAATTGGAACGTACACAAAAGTTTGGGGGGGTTTAAAAGAACAAAACCCCCATAAAATTTTTATGGGGTAAACAAATTTCACTTTAATTTTTTTTTAAGATGTTGCTGCCATAAGAATGCCACATGTCTATTTTCATTAAAAAGTCTCTAAGAGTTTTCGATACATGAAAAAAAATCGATTTTCATTTTGTAACTTGAAGGGCTGTAACTTCTTTTGTCTGCACTATTGTACATTATGTGTGTGAGGTTCAGTCAACCTATTTTTGACCCCAGAATCTGTGGTATAATTTATAACCAATCTTTTCGGGACTTATTGTATTGAGAAAAATATTCTGTCAACTTTGGAACAGAAACAGAACTTAGCAACGATTACTTGAGAGTGGATCTCATCAACCGAGAAGATCGCGTTCTGACTATTACGGCATTTTGAGACCGGACACGAACTGCTAGAATGTTCCAAATCCATGTTCTGTTCAGCAAGCTCAAGAACCAGGACTCAGTATTTATAGTATTTAACCCTTATCCGGGCAAGGTGGGTTCAACGGCCCGAGACGCCAATTCTTTTATCATAAACTGATAAAAAAATTTTATTGAATTTTATGCGTCACTGAATTTGTTTAGAAGTATGTTTCCTTCAACATAGTCATGATCTATTCAAAATATTCAGTATCATTTTTGAAATTATTGCGTCGAAAGAATTTTGTTACGTTAAGGGGCAACACGGGCCCGTCGGACCCTATTTGTATTTATACCGAAAGTCTAACTATTTGTTACAGAAGTTAATCTGGCAGTATGGTAATTTTTTTATGGATTATCTAAACGACTTTTTTAATTCCGGAAATCCAAAAATAAAGTCTAAACGTGCACAAACAATGTAAACACCTCTTTGATGTGAACATCAAAGAGATGCTTACAATAGGTGTTATATCTACTCTAAATGAATTTTAAAAACTGATAATCATTGTTGGAATCCAATAATATTTTTATATCGATGTTATTGTCGACAACTAAGCTCCTCAAATTATATCGAATTACAGTGAAAGTAGATAGTGCGAATAAAATGTCCCGAAAACCATTATCAGCTACAGATGTGCAAGATATAACTACTAATTTATGTCATTCTGATGATGAATAATCTCTTGAAGTAGGTTGCATTGAAAGTGACTCAGAAATTGAAGATCATTTTTAGGAAGCAAGTGAAGAGAATGATCACTATGATCAGTAAGTAGTATTGAGTGATAATAAAGAAGAATGTGTAGCTACAATTTCCCAGATTTCAGAGTGTGTAATTTTTGAAACTAAGGATGGAATTAACTGGAAGAGTCAATCACAACCGACAGGACTTATGTGATCCTGCGACATAATAAAAAGCAAAGTGTACAAAGTAATTTTAGCCCCTGGTCAAAGTGTAGATGATCCTGTTAATTTCTTGTGTCTGTTTATGGACGAAAAAATTGATAACGAAATAGTGATGTGTACAAATAAAGAAGCCGAAAAGTCCTGGGGATAGAGAACTGGAAAAATTGCGACTCTAGAGAGCTATATGCCTTTATACTACTACTACTAACTGCAGGGCACCTGAGTGCCCTCGATCGCACCCTCAAGGTAGACCGCATACTATAGCAGCACCTTTTTTTAATCTAGACAATTTAAATTTAACTTAAATAAAAAATCAAAAAGAATATTAGAAATATATGGGTAAATATGAATAGTACATCCAAGAACAGTGGTGGGTCCAACGGACCCGAGTTGCCCGGTTACGTAAGTAAAATGTGTTGCCCGGATAAGGGTTAATGAAGGTTACGAGAACGGGGTTTGACAGCTTACAATCCAGCAACGAGGCCATTGTTTAATGCTGCTCAGACGCTGACTTGTATTTGCCTTTACCATTACCATTTCGACGGTTAAAAGGCAAAAATGACCAAATTAAAAGTGTCGGTTAGTAATATTTTCTGCTAAATCGCAAACAGGAAAAAGTTACCTACCGACTACATTTTTTTATCTTCAACTGGAAAAAAATACTGAAAGTAACTGATTTTTATTATCGGAACTGGTAAAATTGACTAAACCTGATACATTTTTGACTGTATTTAAAGAAATATAACCTATCCGAAAATCATTCATGTTTTATAATAGGTAAAATGGTTGAACTAGAAAACTAAAAACTATAATACACAGTAATTATCATATTAAAAACAGGCCTTACATTGAATTGTGTCGTCTTTACCTATACGACATGCATGATCAGTGAGATGTATAAATTGCGTATTTGAAATATGTACAGTAAATCCTCGATACAACGGACGTCTAAACCAACCTCGGACAAAAAATCCTGTCAAATGTAAAAAAATTAAAAACGTCCTGTTAATATTATACATACCTATGGGATCCCCGTGGATCCCAAAGGTCATCCCATTATATTAACAAAACAATACGATTACGTTGATCCAAAAAATGACTTATAATAATAAGTAATACCCAATAGTAAAAAATATAGATTTTTACTATTCCACAATTCGGAGCACACTGACTGATATTCTGTTACTAACTACAAAACGCTCCAAATCAAACTATGACTTGGAGCTCTTCTAAACGGCGAAACAGGTTACGTGCAATAATGATAAGCTTCCTTTTAAAATTTATTTTTTAAAGAAATATATTATAATTATCTAAGCAACAAAAACATTAAAAATAATCGGCAGGTAAATTATTACCAAGCGACAAATTCCACCTATTGTCGGTAGAAAGAAAGAACTACATATTTATCTTGTTTAACCCTTAAGTACTAACACACCGTCTCTCAGACGGCATCGTTTGTTGAAAGTGGGATATTTCCCTTCCTAGAAAAATTTGAAGGTCATCCGTTTATGACTTTTCAAGTTGGGTTGTTATTTACTAGTATTGAATTCGGCAATTTGATGCAGGTTGTTATTCGAAAAATATTTAGACTCAAAGTGTGATTTCCGTCTAATAGACGGGGTGTTAGTGTTTGTGCCCAGTTCGTCATTAAACATAATGTGCCCCAGTTCGTCAAAAAGTTCAAATAAGGGGATAAAGACTATGAGGAAACTCTTTTGAAATGACTTGATGAGGTAGAAGACGACGTAAGCGAAGTGGGATCAATTTGTGATGAAAATGTTGCCACTGACTACCATTGCTACACTGTACAAATTTTAGTGCCTGTCAGTTTTTTTTTGTTTTAATATTTTTTTAAAAATAATTTTATTTTCATGTTTATTACTCTTTGTTTAACTCGATTATAAATTTTTATCAAGATTCTTTAATTTGTTTCATTTTTATCACACTTTTTTTCAGGAATAAAAAGTTACACAAACAATCCTGCCATTCTTGTTATAATGTTTTGTATTTTAATAAATACAGAAAAACTAGATCAATTACTGTGTTTTTTAGATAAGTAATACTTTCAGTAAGTCATCGAAATATTTTTTTGGATTATAATATTTAACAAAAGAAAAATAACCAGTAAAATGTGAAACCCGTCTGTCAGGCGGTTAGTTAGTGTTTGCGCCATTGATTTAAGATGTTAGTACTTAAGGGTTAAGAAAGCTACATCTAGATATAATTAACTAAACAAAAAATAGTATTTAATTAATGTACAAAAAAAAGAAATAAGGGAAAAAAAAAATATTTTTGTATAGGATAAAATTTCTTAAGCATTTTAAAAACTCTAGATATTGTTTGTAAAAAATCACTACGCGCTCAAACATTTAAAATACCATATAACAAAAATTTACTAACTGTAAAGTATTTAAATGGAATTACATATGGAGTTACATATTATGTACCAAATGAAAGTTGTTCTTAAATTTACAAAATTCTAGTCGCCGATTTCAGTAATATATACAGGGTGTAACAAAAATACAGGTCATAAATTTAATCCCATATTCTGGGACCAAAAATAGTTTGATTGAACCTAACTAACCTTAGTACAAATGTGCATGTAAAAAAAAGTTACAACCCTTTGAAGTTACAAAATGAAAATCTATTTTTTCCAATATATTAAAAACTATTAGAAATTTTTTATTGAAAATGGACATGTGGCATTCTTATGGCAGTAGCATATTAAGAAAAAATTATAGTGAAATTTGAACACCCCATAAAAATTTTATGGTTCTTTTGTTCTTTTAAATCCCCCCAAACTTTTGTGTACGTTCCAATTAAATTATTATTGTAGTACTATTAGTTAAACACGTTATTTTTAAAACTTTTTTGACTCTTAGTACTTTTTCGAAAAGTCAGTTTTTATCGAGATATTTTGAATATTTATCAAATTCACCACGTATTTGTATACGGTTAAGTACGATTATGGAGACTTTGTAATGATATGAAAATTTATGTATGATTTACACTTTTAGGTATATTTTGAACCATATTAAAAGAAACCACATCTCGATAAAAGGTGCCTTCCCGAAAAAATACAAAGAGGCAAAAAAGTTTCAAAAACACTGTCTTTAACTAATGGTACCGCAGTAATATTTTAATTGGAACGTACACAAACATTTGGTGGGTTTAAAAGAACAAAACCCCCATAACATTTTTATGTAAACATATTAAAAAGTAAGCCTTAACTCGATAAAACTGCCTTATCGAAAAAATACTAACAGGCAAAAAAGTTTTAGGAATATTGAATTTAACTAATGGTACCACAATAATAATTTAATTGAGACGTACACAAAAGTTTGGGGGGATTTAAGGGAACAAAACCCCCATAAAATTTTTATGGGGTGCACACATTTCACTATAATTTTTTCTTAAGATGCTCCTCCGACAATAATGCCACATGTCCATTTTCAATAAAAAATCTCTAATAGTTTTCGATATATTGGAAAAAATCGATTTTTATTTTGTAACTTCAAAGGGCTGTAACTTTTTTTATGTGCATATTTGTACTAAGGTAAGTTAGGTTCATTCGAACTATTTTTGGTCCCAGAATATGCACTTTCATTTATGACCTGTATTTTTGTTACACCCTGTATAACTCAATATCGCCCAAATTGGCGTTTGGTAACTTTTGCCTTTCAACGGTCGACTCATGTAACTTAAATATAAGTATCGCAAGAAGATAGTCTCAGAACCTGTCTAAGCTGGTAAGGCTTAAATTCTAATAATATATTGTTTTTGTTTTGTGGTACCCAAGTAAGCCTGGGTTACCCAAATTAAGATTGGGTAACCCAATGGGTATTCTTATTTTTAGATATCATATTTATTATAATAGGTTTTAGATATCATATTTATTATATAGGCCTTGATAGGTTTTTCAACTTTGGTTAGTAGTGGGAAGTTGCTATAATGAAATCATCATAATAAGTAGATATAACATAATAGTTATACTTACAAATATTTAACAAAATTTGTCCACATTTTTACCATTCTGTGTAATGTGATTTGGTCTTCTTTGGGAAATATACTCAAATCATTATTATTTAAAAATTCCCAATAATAATGAAGTTCTTCCATGTGACCAACACGTTCAGCCCCTACAAACAAAATTCAAAACAATACAATAGTTTAAAAACGAAGAGAATATAATAAAATAAGATAGTCAAGGTCACTTCACTAATACTGTGATTTTGTATTTAAAATAAAAAAAAATAAATCGACTACCCTTATAGAAGACCAACGGTATAAAAAGGATTTCTGTAAAAACCAAAAATTTGCTGAAAATATCACCGATTTTCCTGATAGTATACACAGAATCCCAGGCATTTTTAACTCTCATCAGAAATCGGTTTTTCGAAAACCACACCTTGGCGATTTTTGCATCGTGATTTGAAAAAACAATACCAGTCAATCCGGCGGATACAAAGAGTTCTAGACCTGTATCTCTCTTGTGCCACCTTTTCAAGGCTTTTGAAACAAAGATACTGAACCGGATCGCAGAATATGTGGAGACAGGCCCGGAAAGTGCTGCTGCAATCAAATTCTTAATCTCACCCAACATATTGAAGATGGTTTTGAACGGAAGGAAATAACAGGAGTAGCGTTCATAGACCTAACTGCCGCCTATGATACAGTTAACCATCAACGACTACTCGCAAAACTCTACGAAACTAAAAAGGATTTCCGACTAATAAGGTTAGTGAAATGTCTCCTCCAGAATAGACGCTTCTACGTAACGCTCCAGTCCAAGAACAGTCGGTGAAGGGACCAAAATAATGGGCTACCACAGGGAAGTGTCTTCGCGCCGATTCTATACAAAATATACACCAACGACCAACAAACAAGGCAATTTATTTACGCTGATGATACAGCTGTGGCAGCTCAGGGAAGAACCTTCAATGAAGTCGAAGTGAAATTGACATATGCCCTGGGAGACTTAGCTCTATACTATGATAAAAACCATCTGAAACCCACTCCCACAAAAACCCAGGTATGTGCTTTCCACCTGAGAAACAAGCATGCCCGAAGGCCGCTGGAGGTGGAATGGGGTGGTCAGATGCTGGAACACAACAAGACGCCAAAATACCTTGGCGTCCATCTGGATAGAACTCTGTCTTACCGATACCACTGTCAAGATGTCTAGTCAAGAAGCTAACTAATACAAAATGGGGAGCACAACCACACACTCTCCGCACTTCTGCCTTGGCATTATGTTTTCCGGCCGCGGAGTTAGGAGTACCAGTATGGGCAAACTTTGCTCACGCAAAGAACGTCGACGTGGCTCTAAATGAAACGGTCCGTATAATATCGGGTTGCTTGAAACCGACACCTATCGAAGAGGTATACACCATAGCTGGAATTGCTCCAACACCTATCAGGAGGAAGGTCACGTCAGAGGTAGAACGGAAAAAGCAGGAGACGGACCGAAGACACCACTTATATGACCACCAAACTCAGCCAAGCAGACTAAGATCTCGGAAAAGCTTCCTGAAAACATCAAGATCCATCCCCGAAGCGCCAGAGACGCGCCGAATACAGCTATGGCAAGCGTCAGCTACCGCGACACATTTTCCTCCCTCAGAGGAAATGGCCGCTGGACACAATTTACCGTATCCGACTTGGAAAGCGCTAAACAGACTAAGAACCGGCGTTTCACGTTGTGCTAGTAACCTGAAAAAATGGGGATACCAGGAGGTATCCTGTGGCGCGGTTCAGACCAGCCGGCATCTACTCTCATGCACAGAGATAAGAGAGACCTGCACAGAACAAGACTTAATTATAGCAAATGACAGGGCCATCTATGTGGCCAGCCATTGGAAATACAGAATTTAAAGTTGTTGGTGTTCCGGACACAGAAAGTAAGTAAGTAATCCGAAGAGCATCCTATGGACCTCAAAAAGGCACTGTTTTGCTTGTGTTTTTGACTAGCTGCTGCCTCGGTTCATATTTATTTGAGAACGGCATTGGCTGTAGGACATTACCCTCAACAGTAACCGGTCAATTGCTCAAATGCAATTGCTCGAAGTCAATTATCACTCGAAATCAATTGCTCGAAAACGAATTGCTCGACATGATAATTACTCGAAATACAAATTGCTCGAATAAAAACGAAAAGTATACGTCTAAATATTTATTCAGAATAACGCAAAATGTAGACATAAGAAAGATATTTTAAATAGAACAAATTATGTGATATTCTACATTTACACTGTGGGCCGAAATAAAGGAGTACATATTTTAGTTGAAAATAATTTTTTTGTGTTTCGGGCGATTTAATTTCTTTTTTGCAGGGCTAATAGCCTAACATGTCCTTAACATGACTGAAAATTTGGAAGCAAAAATAACGTACAGGGTCGGACTTAAGTGGGCCGAAATAAAGGAGTACATTTTTTAGTTGAAAATAACTTTTTGGTTTTTTGAGCGATTTAATTTCTATTTGCAGGGCTAATAGCCTAATATGTCCTCAAGATGACTGGAAATTTAGAAGCAAAAATATCGTACAGGGTCGGACTTATAAAAAAATTTATGTAACGGTGCGTTTGAGCTCATTGCAAATGAAAACTGTCTTAACTAAAATTGAACTGATATGCTCTTTTGGTAGGTTAACTATCCAGAACACTTCAGCCAAAATAAAATTTTTCAAAATTATCGGATTCGCAAAATATCATTTTTTTATTTAAATAATGTTCAGAATACGCCTTCGCCATATATTTAAAAAAAATCCCGAATTTGCAAGATATCATTTTTTACTTAAATTAGGAAATCTTATTCGAGTACTTTTCTAATATGTTCTCCGAACAAAACCCTTTTGACACTAAATTACATCTTTTCCATCGTTTTTGCCTCATATTAGCAGTAATTTTTGTGAAATGACTTAATAATTTCTCAAACGCTCAAATATGTCAATTTTACTTAGTAAGCCATGACTTCTTAGGTTGCCATGAAATTTGTTTGGCATTTATAGTTAAATAAGTAAATTGACCAGTTCATAATGCCACTTTTCAGCAAAAAGGACAGAATATTAATTAAATATTACCGTGAAAAATATAATTACGGTGCAAGAAAAATTGTAAATGTATTTCCTGAGAAAAATTTGCATATTGGAACGGTAGGAAAGTTCTTAAGACATCTAAAGGAAACCCATGGGTCTATTGAACATAAAAGTGGAAGAAGAAGGAAGCGAAATTCGAGAACTGAAGAGTAAGGGTTGATAGTAAGTAATTGCTAGAGTAAGGGTTGTTTTAGGAAAGGACCCCGCACAAACCTTATGGAAAATAGGTCCCAGTGGATTTCGTTCATACTTTGGGAAAATACTCTTTGAAGCATCCTGATAAAAAGTTCTCATGGGCAGAACTCAATCGTATGAAGGATTTTCAAGATATAGAGGCCCAAACTCGGAAAATTATAAGATTTACGGGGTATTCAAATTCCGTGAGTTACTGGTTATTTGGCAACATGTAGAAGTTTGGATCAAGGAAAAGTACTAGTAGTCTAGGATTTTTCCTGGCTATCCAATGGCGACCTTTACTTTGACCTTGACTTTCAACGGACGTCATCTTCTAGAGTTTCGTGGGTTTTAGGCATTAAATTGATATAAACAGATTACTCATGGGTTTTTGGGACCTCAAAACACGAATATGCCATAAGAATTGACCTCCGGATGACGTGGTGGCCAGGGCCACTGCAAGGGACGTCATCTTCTAGAGTTTCGATGGTTTTCGGCATTTAATTGATGCAAATGAATTACTGGAGGGTTTCTTGAGGTCGCTATATACGAATATGCCACCAGAACTGACGCCCGGAGCGATTGGTTTCGAGAGCTTTCGGTACTAAATTAATGTAAACTGATTACTCACAGGTTTTTGGGGCTACAAAATGTGAATACGCCATCAGATCTGACCCACAGAGGTGCCTAAGGCAGGTCTTCTTGTCGGCAACCCCAAAAACCTAAGAGTAATCCATTTGATTCCTCCGAAACTCCAGAAGATAACCTGTCTTAGGCACCAGGTGCTCCTGTGTCTGTGCTGATCACGTATTCATGTTCAGAAACCCCAAAAACCTATAACTAATCCGTTTGCATTATTGTAATATCAAAAAAAATACCAAATCGAAACTCCAGGAGCCCCTTTCATTGATCTTGGAAATCAGGTGCTCCGGGAGTCGGTGCTGGTGGCATATTCGTGTATACCGACCTCAAAAAACCCTCCAGTAATTCATTTGCATCAACTAAATGCCGAAAACTATCGAAACTCTAGAAGATGACGTCCCTTGCAGAGGCCCTTGCCACCAACTCATCCGGAGGGCAATTCTGATGGCATGTTCGCGTTTAGCGATCCCAAAAACCGATGAGTAATTTGTTTATATCAATTGAATGCCGATAACCCCCGAAATTCTAGAAGATGACGTCCGTTGAAGGTCAAGGTCAAAGTAAAGGTCGCCATTGGATAGCCAGGGAAAAATCCTAGACCACTGGTAGTTTTCCTTGATCCAAACTTTTTGCCTACATGTTGCCAAATAACCAGTAACTCACGGAATTGGAATACCCCGTAAATCTTATAATTTTTCGAGTTTGGGCCTCTATATCTTGAAAATCCTTCATACGATTGAGTTATGCCCATGAGAACTTTTTATCAGGATGCTTCAAAGATTATTTTCCCAAAGTATGAACGAAATCCACTGGGAACTATTTTCCATAAGGTTTGTGCGGGGTCCTTTGCAACCTAACCAATCTGTTGGAACAAGGAAAATCGCAAAAGACACTAGGATTTTCCGCACATCATTTCGACGAATCATTAAAGAAAATTGCCATCTTAAAGTATTTAAAAAGTTTACTGTCAAATACTTACTGCCAATGTAAGAGAGAAACGACTGGAAAGATGTAATTTGCGACTCTCCGCAAAGAAGATTCCGCTCTTGTGAAGACATTAGAAAAATATGATTTTCAGATGAAAACAAGTTTTACTTACGTTGATGCCGGGGTAAGAACAAATCTTGCAGCACATATTACCTGAAATTGAAGAAGTATGTTATGATTGCACTTTCCAGCTGGATGGTGCTCCTTCGCATCCTTCCCACAATACACGAAAATTATTGAGTGAAAATTGCCCAGACTATATTGAGCCAGAGTTGTGGCCACCTAACAGCCACACGACTGTTGTACGACGGACAAGAATTTGAAACCATCGAACAGCTTCAAAAAAGAATGCAGTTTGTTTGGAACAATTTTGGATAGGGTGTAATAAATGGGTCTATCAATTTATGGCGCAGACGACTTCAAGAACTGGTAAACAATAATGGTGGTCACATTCATAGTATTTTAGTATAAGGTTTAAAATTATTAAACTGTTTTTATAAATGTGTTATTTGTTAAAATGCTATATTTCCTAATTTAATAAATTAAAATGTATTTTGCTAATCCGGTAATTTTGAAAAATTTTCTCTTTACTGAAGTGTTCTGGATAGTTAACCTACCAAAAGAGCAAATCAGTTCAATTTTAGCTAAGACAGTTTTCATTTGCAACGAGCTCAAATGCACCGTTACATAAATTTTTTTATAAGTCCGACCCCGTACGCTACTTTTTCTTCTAAATTTGCAGTCATCTTGAGGATATATTAGGCTATTAGCCCTGTAAAAAGAAATTAAATCGCTTAAAAAAGAAAAAAGTTATTTTCAACTAAAAAATGTACTCCTTTATTTCGGCCCACAGTGTATAATCGTATATTGCTGAAAAAATATTTATTACAAATCTAAAATATCTTTAAACTTTTGAAATAAAAATAACGATTTTGATTTATAGGGATTATGATAATTTCCAGGTATTAGGAAAGGATTCTGGAAATGAAAAAAAAACTTCCAGAATCTCGCACTAAACTGAGACTCTTTCTCATGAATTCGGATACTGGTGGGGGGGACAAGATTATGACAAGTAAACATACCAACCCTAGAAAACCCTTAAAACTCAACGTCGCTGCATAATGCTAGATCCCTGGCAACAGAAGAACGAATCATAGAGATGGAAGCAGAAATGTCGAAAATTAAATGGGATGTGATATGCGTTAGCGGGGTAACACACAGAGAGGAGAAAGCCTAAAAAAACTAAAATCAGATCATTTACTCTATTAGGTCGGTAGTAAAACTGAAACAACGGGAGGCGTTGGCTTCTTTGTACACAGAAAACATAAAGCAACATCACATCAATAAAAGTTTCTCTACTAGAGTGGCTCCTTTAACCTTAACACCTTGACGGACAGTACGTCAAATGTATAAGCAAGTGTTGTGACACTATATGTATTTTGCTAGAATAGGGAAAATGCAACGTCTTATAGACGTGATATCGCATTACATTAATCGAAATTAGACGTCTATAGACTTCTGTCCGTCAACGTGTTAAAACTAAATGAACGGTATGCTTTAAAAATCGTACAGCCATATGCTCGTAAGTGTCATGCGGACTACGAAGTGGAGGAATTCCACGATGACATTGTTCTAGCCTTAAATGATACAGCAACACACTATACCATAATATGTGGTGACTTTAACGGTAAAACGGGGTGAAAAGCAGATGATTCAGAAACATCATTGGGAAAATTTGGTTTGGGAGAGAGAAAGGAAGGCGGTGAAACTTTACTTAGTTTTGTGCTGGAGAAAAATCTATTCCGAATGAACAGCTTGTTTTACAAAAAAAAAAACGTCGTAGATGGTCGTGGCAGAGCCCAAATAGAATAACTAGGAACGAGATCGATTTTATAATCACCGACAAGTAGCAAATCTTTAAAGACGTTACAGTTCTAAACCAGTTTTTAATAGGTAGCGACCACAGAATGGTTAAAGCCTCGATAGAAATAGACCTTGGGAAAGAGAGATACCGCATGATCAAAAAGAAGTCCACAACTAACTGAACCGAGCCTAACAATGTAAATGCATTTGAAGAAAATATCAACAACATTCTCAAATGCGATAGGAATACAGACCTAAATGCTAACACCCTTAATGATATTATAATAAAAGCTATCGAAGAGAGCCAAAAGATACACTGCCAAAAGACATCACATAACAGAAGAATAAGCTTTTAATCACAAGCATTAATGGAAGAGCGCAGAAAAATGCAAAGTAATGGAAATAAAGAACACCATGAACTTAGAGAGATAAGTAGAAGAATACAAAAATCTATTAGGACGCACAAAAACTTTTCGTAGACTTTCGCAAAGCATTTGATACGATAGAAATTAACAGCATAATGAGAGCATTGAGGAACTGATAGCGAACATATACAATAATGCATCCATTTAAAAATCAAAAGAGGAATTAGACAGGGAGAGACGTTATCTCCCACACTCTTTACGGCAGTACTTGAACATGCTTTTAAATAATTGGAGTGGGACGCCAAAGGAATAAATGTCGACGGCGAAAGGTTCTCCCACCTACGATTCGCAGACGACATAGTTCTTACAACAGACAACTTAGAATAGATTAGAACTATACTTACTGAGTTAGATGCCGCCTGTAAGAAAGTTGGTTTAAACATAAATTTTGGAAAGACACAATACATGACAAACCTGGTACCAAGCGAAAATCCAAAAATCGACGTCAACAAAATAGCATTAGTCCATAAATATAAATACTTAGGGCATGAAATCAAAATTGCCAGGGACAATCAAACTGCCGAATTACAAAGAAGGATCACCTTAGCAATGGCCCCATATGGAGCTCTATCAGATATCTTCAAGAGCAACTTACAAAATTATTTGAAAAAGAAGACTTTCGACCAATGTGTGATTCCAGTCATGACTTACGACGCCGAAACATTATCATTAACCCAGGCCACAGCAACCAAACTTAGAGTGGCTCAAATAAGACTGGAACGGTCACAACTTGGACTGACTCTTAGAGACAGGGTCAGAAATGAAGAAATCAGAAGGACAGGCGTCACATATGTCATAGAGCGAGCAGTATGGCTGAAGTGGAATTGGACGGGCCATGTAGCCAGAATGAAGGACGGGAGGTGGACCCAAAAAATTACAGTGTGAAGACCAAGAGCAGACAGAAGAAGTAGAGGTAGACCACCTACACGATAGACAGACGACGTCAAAAGGATGGCTGGGAATTGGTTACAGAAAGCCCAAGTTCGACAAAACTGGAAGAAATTAGGGGAAACCTATGTTCAACTTTGGATGCTGAAGGCTGGATGAAAGAAGGATTAAAATCAGTACCTCAATTTTATCAAAGATTGGCATCGCGGACTGCAAAATGCAAATAAGTGCTGATAGGTTATTGCGTTTAATAAACACAACAAAAAATAATATTGACGTGATTATGTATTATATATTTCGCATTATTTTGCATAAATATATAACAGCGCTAACAGGCCTTATAGGCCTACGGCTTCTAAATTCTGGATAATATTTCTCCATTCTTTTCGGTCCTCTGCACTCTTTCTTCAGTCCTTCACCCCGATTTCTTCCAAATCCCTCTCTGCAGCCTCTAACCATCTCTTCCTTGGGCGACCTCGTCTCCTTTTTCCCAATGCTCTGTCATTCAATATTCGTTTGACGTTTCTAGTTTTTGGCATTCGAGTAATATATCCCAGCCATCTAACTCTTTGGGCTCGTATTTTTGTCGTTATTTTTGTTCTCTCATACATCCTCATTACTTCTTCATTTGTTCGTCTCCTCCAGGTTTTCTCCGCTATCTGTATACCTCCAAAATTTTTTCTCAGGACCTTCCTTTCCCATATCTGTATCTTCTTCTCCTCGTGTTGATTCATTACCCACGTTTCGCTCGCATACAACACTGTGGGCCGTATTATCGTTTCATACATTCTGATTTTCGCGTTTATTGATACATTTTTTGCTTTTAATATCGTGTTTAAGGCACCTACAACTCGACTTCCCTTCAATAATCTTTTATCTATTTCTTTTTCTTCCCTTCCAGTACTGGTTACAGTCACTCCCAGGTATTCGAATTCTGCTACTTCACATGTATTGTGTTTTTCCTTGGTTGATTCTTAATCGATACCTTTTTGCTTCCGCTTCGAACATTTGGAATATTTTTTGGAGATGTTCCTTTGTTCTTGTTAGGATGACTAGATCATCAGCGTAAGCTATAAACTGCTGTCTGTTGTTAAATATGGTACCGCTTGTACTAATTTTTATCCTTCTTACTATGTGCTCTAGTACCAAGTTAAATAAGTCTGTAGATAGAGGGTCACCCTGTTTCAGTCCTTTATTCACTGTGAATTGTTTTGAAAAATGTCCTTCCAGTGTTATCCTGTTTTTCGTATTGTTGAGCGTCATTCTCACTAATTTAACCAGCTTTCCTGAAATACCCAAGGATCTCATTGCTTCATATAGCATATCTCGGTCTACTGAGTCGTAAGCCTGTTTAAAGTCAATGAACAACATGTGTAGTCCCAAATTTTGTTCCTAGCTGTTGTTCTGTATTAGTTTTAATAAACATATTTGATCTGTTGTTGATCTTCCTGGTCTAAAACCTCCTTGGTATTCTCCAATGATCTTATTTACCTCCTTTTGCAATCTATTTCGGATGATTTTTGCAAGTATTTTATAGGCCACTTCTAATAGCGATATTCCTCTATAATTTTCGCAACTTGTTTCATCACCTTTTTTGTAGATTGGACAGATGAGTGCATTGTTCCATTGTTGCGGCATTTCCTCTTTTTGTCAGACTGTTAATATTAGTCGGACAATTTTTTCTTGCAGCTTTTCTCCTCCTGCTTTAAAAATCTCTGCCGGAATTCCGCTTTCTCCTGCGCTTTTGTTATTTTTTTGCTTCAATATTGCTTCTTTTACTTCTTGTAGTGTAGGTTCTTCTTCACGTTTTTTTTCTGTGTTGTCCTGTTCATGTTGTTTTATTTCCTGGGGTTCTGCTTGTTTATTTGCATTTAATAGTTCTTCAAAATACTCCGCCCATCTGTTCAATTTTTCTGTTGTTTCTCCTAAAAGCACACCGTCTTTACTTCTACAATAACTTGTTTTACTCTTTGCAGTTCCTCGGGATTTTATACTTCTTGGTAGAAATTTCTTATTTCCTTGTTTATGTATGATTCTTCTATTGTTTTCAACTGTTTGTCAAGATGTTCTCTTTTCTTTTTTCTGCAGATTTGTTTTACTTCTCTTCTTGCCATTTTATATTTTTCTGTAGTATCCTGTGTATTATTTTTGTCTTTTTCTATTTTTGCTTTATTTCTACGTATCAATGCTATTTTACAATCCTCGTCAAACCAGTCTCTTCGTTTCTCTGCTTGTACTTTTCCTAGACATAGTTCCGTTGCTTCTGTCATCGCTATCTGTATATTCCTCCATTCTTCATCAATATCTTCTGCGGTGGGGTAACGAAGTCTTTTATTTATCTCTGCCACAAATCTGTTTGCCGTTTTTTTTTCTTTAAGTAATTCTATCTTGTATGTTAATCTTTCTTTTGCTGTTCTTGGGTTTCTTGGCAGCTCTTGTTTAAGTTTGGCTATCGTTAGAATATAATCGCTATTGGTATTTGCCCCTCTGTAGCTTCTGGAATCGGTAATTGCTCTATGTTTACATTATATTAATACGTGGTCTATCTGGTTTTTTGTCCTTCCATCTGGAGATATCCAAGTTATCTTATGAATATCCTTATGGTCAAATCTTGAGCTTACAATTTTCATTTTATTTTCTGTTGCAAGTTTAATTAACTTTTTCCCATTTTCATTTGATTCCTTATGCAAACTTTTCCCACCCGTTATACTTCTGTAAATCTCTTCTCTTCCTATTTTGGCATTCATATCTCCTACGATTATCTTTATGTCATATTTATGAATTTTATCCATCAAATTACTTAGCTTCTCATAGAACTCTGTCTTGGTTTCTAGGTCTTTTTCTTCAGTGGGGGCATGTGCATTAATGATGCTACTTTTTCTGTACTTTCCTCTTATTCTTAAATAGCATATTCTATCTGATATTGCTTGGAAGTATATAACTAATTTACTTATTTTTTCTGTCACCATAAATCCAACTCCAAAATGTCTGTTTGTCCCGCCACTCTTAAAAAATGTTCTTTTTCCTATTTTGACTATTTCAGTTCCCAACTTTTTTGTTTCTTGTAAGGCCAGGATGTCTACTTTGTAATTCTCCATAATATTATCTAAATTTTTTAAGGCACCCTCTTCGTACGTACTTCGTACATTCCAGGTTCCAATTTTTATTAGTTCCTCAGGTTTTTCCTTATTTGTATCGTTTTTTTCCTCATTTTCCAAAGTCGTTATTCCTTTTTTTGCCATGTCAATACCACATTTCAGCCGCTGTTCTTCGTTTATTAGTTTTTTGAATTTTCTATCAGCTGTTCTCTCTCCTCGTCCCATATCCAGATTTTTCCATTTACTATTAATTTCTTGTAGCCGATTTTCGTTTGCTTACCTTTGCTTCTTTCTTCCTTTGCTATTTTAGTTATTTCCTTTTGTATTTCTTTTTCTTTCGATGTCAAATCGTTGTTTATATAGATACGGTCTTTATGCTGTTTTAGTTTACTTTTCTTGTTTAGGATTTCCATTTTATCCGTGAAAGTTTCTGTCTCTATTGCGCATACTGTTTCTCCTATTTTTGTTGCACTTTTTAGTTTTATTTGTGTTTGCAACTCTTGGGCTATGAAATTTTCCATTTCTTCTTTTAATTTCTTATCATCATTTGTTTGTACTTTCAACCCAGTTACGATCAAGCTTTTCTTTTTGCTAAATTTCTCCAGTTGCCCCATTCTTTCATGTAGCAATTTTACTTCTTTTTTTAGTTTTTGATTCTCTACTTCTACATCCATTAACTCTTTATTGGTTTGTTGTTGTTCTTTTCTTATTTATTTTATTTCCTGAAGCATTTTATCATTTTTATTCATGAGCTCTCTCATCATCGTAATCATAACACTTTCCATGTCTTCCTTTTTTTCGTTGCCTGCTTTGCTTGGTGATCGTTTTGTAATTTTACTTCTATTAAAACAATCATCCAAGTTTTCTCTTTTGCGTTTCGTTTCGTCATCGGTTTCACTTCCTGTGTCATTATCCTTTCTTTCCATTTTCTAAGAGTGCCCCGCTAAATGTTACAATTAGAAAAATCTGTATAGAATACAATATAAATATAAGGTTAGTTTAAAAATAAACCTATATTAGACACAATCTATAAACTTAATTTAGAAATTAACTTTAAGCCAGTTTGTAATCCCCGTAAAAATTAAAATTATTGATTTTTAATTCTCGCACTATTTTAGATTTATTTTAATAAGTCCGACTCTGCACTGCGAAAAGAAATCAAGTCTGTTTGACCCATCAAAACTTGAATTTCTTATCAGTGTTTTTATTTTATTTATATTGTTCGAATAATTATTGGCATCTAAAATACCTGTTTACAGTAAATAATGGAGAGATCTTACTTTTTCGATGCTTTGGACGATTTACTTTCACTCACTAGTGCACTTGTACTTTTATTTACACACTGTGTTAACTTGGCGATTTATCTATTCGTAATTCCAACGGAAATTGGATTATTCACGGAACAGACGTTTATCAACCTCACAATTTGCCTACCAGGATTTTGCATAAATATTTGGCTAAATATATCTACATAATATTATAATGTTCTACTTTATTCGAGCAATTTTTATTTCTAGCAATTTTCATGTCGAGCAATTCGTTTTCCAGAATAATTGATTTGGAGCAATTGATTTAGAGCAATTGCATGCGAGCAATTGACCTAGAATCGCCCTCAACAGCGACTGCTATAGATCGACGATATCCAACTTCTTTTGGCCTAAATTATATAATATGAACACCACATTATACGGCTTCAATATAGTGTCGCGTAATACAAAACTGACAAACTAACGCAACATTAAAAATTCTGCACGAGCGATTTCAGGGCATGGTCACCTCACATGGGGGAGCTGAGAACAAATTTAGCCTAATACATACGTGGGTGCTCCGGTGAGTACTTAGCCTCTCCACCCGATGGTGAAACTACTGCAAGATAAATCTACTAAATACATTCTTGTAGATGGCTCGTAGTTTTGTTTTGAACGCAAGTGGAATCAAGCTTTTCTGGGGATTTTAGAAAAATGAATAAAGCTATCGACTGATGATTCGATTTTTGTTTTTGGAAGGGAAATCGCGCAGTGAAATCAACAGCGCTTGAGTGTTGTGAAGGGGAATCTTCTCTTTCGATGGCGACCGAGAAAAATTGTTTTATCGAGTTTCAGCCTAGGCATAGTTGTGAGTCAGTTTATGACATGCTGAAGGTGAAAAAAAATCACGGTCACCTTTTGTCATACTGTTGACAGAGTAAGCGAGATAGTTGAGACAGTAGGCATCTTACAAGATCGCGCGCGTCATGTCCTGCATGAAATTTTTGGCATTAAAAGGCTGTCGACGCAATGGGTGCCACGTTGTCGCACTCAGGCCAACAAGCGCCACCATGAGACTACTTTTGAGGAATATCTGAAACTTATAAGCGTAATATAAGCATAACCGTTGACGAACGTTGGATCCACCGATACTCATCAGAAACCAAGGAACAGTCGATACAGTGGACCCCACCAGTGGACTTTCTTATCGATCGGACAGGTGAGCACCACCGTTTTCTGGAATTCTCAAAGCATGATCTAGTATATCAGTTTTCTGGATAAGGACAAAACGGTAAGTGGGTTTTACTATGCCGCATTATTGATTCGTTTTGACGCCGAACGAGCAAAAAATATTGCAGAAAATACAGACCCAATTGGGTAAGAAAAAGTGCTCTACCGTCATGACAACGCTGTTCGATTTGGGCCGCGAACTGCTTTTCCATGTTCCATCCACCGTATTCTCCAGAGTCAGCCCTGTTGGACTTTTTTGTTTCCACACTTGAAAAAGTCACTGACCGGGCAGAAATTTACATCGAATGATGAGTTCATCGCAGCCATGGGAGCCTACTTTTCAGACCTAGAGAAAACGTATTTTATTTTTCAGAGGGTTAAAGAAGTTGCGCCAAATGCATCGAGCTAAAAGTCAAGTTCAGAAAAAATAAATTACAACTTTTCCAAAATGTTCATGCTTCTTTGGAGGGTAAGTAATTATCGGACTGCCTTAGTATGCCAGAGTTATGGAAAATTGGACATATCGGATACGCACCATCCAGCGAAGCCGCAGTGGACATTTGATGATATTAATATATTCCGTACACAATGGTATTACGAGCAGAGACATGTTAAGGATAGACCGGGCTAGTCATATGCCACTCAATGCATCGAGGTGTAACGCCGACATAGGATTGAGTGGTCTAGCCATCTTTGTCTGTCACATGCGCGGGATCGTTTGGTGAAAAGAGATAGATAGACCACCGATCGACTTTTTCCATGTTGTTTCGGCGTTACGTTTTTTTTTGGGTATGCCTTGTCTACGCTTAATATGTCAATGATTACGAGGCAATTTATAAAAATTTCGGCAATATCTCATACACCAAATATAGAGATAGGACGAGCTTAATTAGGGACTCCATATTTTATAAATAACATAGAAATATTTAAACATCTATATTTTTAAGGTTACCTGGTACTATAAGATCTGGACTAACACTTCCTCCCAATTCTCCTTTGTACGAAAATTGGTACAAATAATAAGGAATTGTGTCGGCTGCAAGTTCTACTTGTTTTCCAGTGGGTGTAGAAAAGTCATTATCACTGGCCCACTATAAAATAAAAGAAATAAGGTTAGAAAGCTTACATTAACATATTATTATAAATGTTTATAATAAACTACTTCCTTTTAGCTTTGCTACACTAAACTCGGCTTTGGAAAAGAAAAATAGTCGAAATTACTATGCAATTTGAAATAAAGTAAAACAGTAGCATTATCCTATAAAGGAGCTCTTCAACCTTTGCCTCTTAATAACAGTCAGATCAGTACCGTTGATTCTGTAAAATTTCTTGGTATTTTTTTAGACAGCAACCTCAAATGGTCCCTTCATATCGATTCGTTAAGTAAGAAACTCGCCTCAGCTTGCTATGCAATAAGATCTGTCTCAAGGGAACTCAAATTAGCATCTTCTAAAATAACATATTTTTCGTTGTTCGAATCTCATCTTCGATATGGTCTTCTTTTTGGGGTTCTATTCTAGTACAGCTGCTTAATTTGATGTCATTTTTAGATTGCAAAAAAGACAATAAGATATCTGTTTGGCCTCAGAAGATCTACACATTGCAGAAGTTACTTCAGAGGTCACGAAATTTTAACACTCCATCTTTATATATTCTAGAAACGGTTTGTTTAATTCGTAAACACCTTCATGTCTTTACATCAAGGCCCAATCATCATTACTCCACCAGAAATTCAATCTTTGATATTTATTTACCGATTCCATCCACTGAGTTAGTAAAGAAACCTAAATTATATTCCGCAAAGAAACTGTACAATCATCTTCCGTTACAACTTAAATCTGCAACATCTTTCCCTAAGTTCCGTAAAATGACAAAAGCCTATTTATCCAAAAGACCATATTATTCAATAGAAGAATTTTTCAATGAATAACTAAGTAAAATTGGGTTTCATACGCAGTAGCATAAATTTGTCAGTTCCTTATGTTGTACCTATTTTATTTTACTAGTTGTATGTTCAATTTGCAATTTATATAAATTTTGCAATAAATTGTTTTTGTCTTGGTTTTTAAATCTTATACTGTACATTATTGACGATTTATCTAATTTTAGTAAATTGTAGTTGTTATTTGTTGTTTATATTATGTTTCTCTTTTGACTGTATGTAAGCTTTGTCCATAAAATTGTAAAAATTTTCAGTGGCAATAAAGCATATTTCTATTCTATTCTATTCTAAATAAAATAAAGTGTAGAATAGAGACGAAGGGAGGAAGAAAAATAGAATAGAGCACCGGCCAAGTGAGCTCGAAAAAAAGAGACTAAAAAGAAGGGGGGATTCGAGAGCCAGAAAAAGGATAAAATTAAAACAGATTTCTTTCTGAAATAATTTGGGCGTGAATGAAGGAGAGCTGGAAGAATAAAACAGAAATTAGATAAATAAAACCAGACAGAGATCCTGAAGAAACTAAAATGGAGGGCGCCAGTCTTACTCTTCAGCAAATTAACAAATATATAGATTAACTAAACTTTCCTTACATAAAATTTATGTTGTTTCATCCTCAACCAATTACCCTTCGAAGTGAAACTGGAAAGAGATATGTAGTAATAAGCAAGAACGAATTTTACTAAATTATTTATTAAAATTTTCACAAATATAGTACAATTTACAAAAGAAAATATACAATGTTAAAATGTGATATATATTATAGTTGGTAAATAATTGAAAATAAAAAGTTATAGTGAGATTTGATGGTCTAAAAATAGAATAACCTATAAATTTTTATGTTTGTACTGTTCATTGAAATATAAATAAACCCAAAAATAACATACAGGAGAATTTGAAATATATATTTTACCGCTCTTTGACTAGAAGCAATAGAAAATCCTGGATAAAGGCTTCCTGAAGACTTCAGTTGGCTGATATTCACATCAGCGATCACCACACCGTGGTAGAGACGAAGTTAAATGGTACGTGACCCATAAATTCACGTACGATAGAAGGAGACGTCTAACCATAGACCATTTATGATGAGAATGATGGATGGAGAAAATCTTAGCATCCAAAGTAAACCTATTTACTATAAGGAAACGGAAAGTTTCCAGGTACGGAGAAAAGCCAACAACAACCACAACCAAAAACCATAAGACCAAAATCCAAAATCCAAAACTCCAAAACCAAAACCCTTGTACAATGGATATTCTCACAAACGACTGCTTGCCACAACAGAAAAATTAAGACAAATTGGATATTAGTGGTCTTTCTAAATAACGAACTTGCCACGTTTTACAAAAACTTAAACGATGTATAGAGGTGGAAACTGATGTATTTTTGTAGAGGCTTTGTAACTGTAACAGCTTGAATTTACTGAATATACATATCATCAGTGGCGTTACAGCTCTTTATGAGCCAAAGCCTCCTTATGAACAATCCTCCATTCGCCCCTGTCTCTGGCAACTCTTCTTCAATCTCTAATTCCAATAGATTTTAACCTTTTAACTGCCAACGTTCCCAATTTGGGAACACCTATTAAAACATTTTTTTAGGATTGTTTATGCAATTATTTTTGTAAATCGCACTACATAATGTTTTGTAAAGGTAAGGGGCTTGCTAGTTTATCAAAAAATTTTACTTAGATTTGGGTTCATTTTCTTAAAAAAAAAAGTAAAAGGCACAAAAATTCAATTTTTTGATTCGTTTTACGGTTTTTGCCATCAAGTCAGCAAAAATTACTCTATTGCTATTATTTTTTCAAGCAAGGTAGCCAATTGACTACCTTAGTAAGTAGTTTATACTGCGCTTGAATTCTTTCATTACTTTTTGAAAAAAATTGTCGGAATTAGCCATGTCCCAAAATGGGAATGTTGGCATCATTGAATACCTAATATACCCTAATAAATTATAATGTCGTTTCTGTTAGCTCGTAAATTTTCAAGGGCAATAACGATTAGTGCAATCGCCTTTCAAGTGATAATAAGAATTTAGGAATAACAAACAGTCGATAGAGCTATTCAAGAAGAACACATGTGTACGGGATGCTTTGGAAGATGTGGAAACTCATTATCCTCTAACATTGATGTTGTAATACTTCCTCCCATTTCAGGAGACGGAGATATTTTTAGTGACGAGGACACTCTTGAGGACCAGATTTTGGACGTGGTTGACATGCTAATAGAGGTTCCTGGAGAGGTAGAAATTCATGATGGTGATGCCGAATCAGATGACGAAGAAGAATCAGTTTGAAGTCAAGCATCACAAAAATGGAGGAAATCTGAAAAAGTGGCAATCCAGCAAGAAGCCCAAGATCCACCTAAAGTAGGAGCCGAGCATATGGGTAAAACGGAGTTTAAAATATTCTCTTTGTTTTTTAGTCCAGAATTTATTAGTTTTATACGTAATCAAAGCGAAACTTACGCTCGAAGGAATCAAAATTTTCAAAATTTTACAGTTTCTGATGAAGATATTCGTCAGTTTATTGGCTTGCTCCTGATTAGCGGATATCATCATCTACTCGACGAAAATGACTACTGGTCAACGGCAGATGACATGCAGGCTCCAAACCTTGCAAAAACAATGAGCCGTGAAAAATTAAGAATAATAAAAAGATATCTTCACGTTTGTGATAACTCTAATTCAGCTCACTCAAAAGTAGCTAAAGTTTGACCACTTTTCAAAAAATTAATATTCAGCAGTTTGGAGTTTTTCATAAACATGTAAGCATTGATGAATCAATGTTTCCATATCATGGCCATCACTCAGCTAAAATTATGTTAGAAATTCTGCAAAATAAGAACAGCCATTTTGTATATTTCGATAATTTTTTTACCAGCTACTACCTTCTGAAATCTTTATCCGAAAACGGTATACGGGCTTGTGGTACAGTTCGAGAAAATAGGATCAACAAATGTCCTTTAGTTTCATCCTCAACCATCAAAAAACAAGATCGAGGGACCTATGATTACAAATCAGATAGCGATGTTATTTGCGTCAAATGGAATGACAATTATCCTGTAATAGTCGCAAGTAATCACTTTCTAGTAACCCTGTTCAAAATTCCACCAGAAGAGTGAAGTCTGAACATAAAAAGATGTAACTCAACCAAATTTGATAAGACAATATAACATTGGAATGGGTGGGGTTGACCTTTTTGAACGTTTAGCTGTTTCTTATCGTCCCCGACTTAGATAAAAAAAGAGTGTGTGTACTTGTGTACGCACGTAAGAAGTTATACTTCTTTGTCGTCATAAAAAACAGTTTTTTTATATACCTCATACAAAATCGGTAATATTTGCTATAAGATGGTTATATTCTAGGGTTTAGATCATTCAGAACTTTCTATAACTTTTCTTTCATAAAATTAATAACAAAAGTTATCATAATTGAAATAACAGAAAATAATGTTGATTATATATGTTGAGAAAAATTTTTAATTTCTTTTTCAATTAGAAGGATGTAATTCCATATTAGAATATAGTTCTATTTCCAATTAACTGTTCATAATAACAATGTTCAATATTGTAAAAATAAAGCTACTTTTCTCTTGAGTGACATTCATATTTTTTTGACATACCCTGTGTAATACCCATAAAAATTTACTATCTGATGGTTGAATCAGAGATTCTAGATATTGCAGAACCTTTTATGTAGAACAACTATTTTTCGTAAAATGAATAATAAAAAAGTTTTCCATATTATGGTTCCAACTTACAGGGACATACTGTATATTATGACAAAAATATTTTTAAATCTGTAGGCATATCAAAAGTGTAAACTCAACCTTAATTTAACAAGAGTTATAGTCGGTTCGCTAAACTCACGACACAACTGGCTAGTGTTTTTAGTAGATATTTTTTTTGTTTTTGGCCAATTTTGTGAAAATTGGCAAAATTACTAACTATTTAGTAATTATTTTCTTGTCAATTTTACAAAATTGGCAAAATTACTTACTAAATTCACTAGACATTTGTAGTAACACTGGTAGTACTCATTATTTTCTTTTAAAATATCATACAATATACAGGGTGTAACAAAAATACAGGTCATAAATTAAATCACATATTCTGCGACCAAAAATAGTTCGACTGAACCTAACTTACCTTAGTACAAATGTTCACATAAAAATAGTTACAGCCCTTTGAAGTTACAAAATAAAAATGGATTTTTTCGAATATATCGAAAAGTGTTTGTGGTTTCTTATTGAAAACGGATATGTGGCATCCTTATGACAGGAATATCTTAAAATAAAATTATAGTGAAATTTGTGCACACCATAAAAATTTTATGGGGGTTTTGTTCCCTTAAACCCCCCCAAACTTTTGTGTACGTTCCAATTAAATTATCATTGTGGCACCATTAGTTAATAACAATATTTCTAAAACTATTTTGCCTCTTAGTACTTTTTCGAAAAGCTAGTTTTTGTCGAGATATTTTGAATATTTGTCAAATCCACCATATATTTGTATACTGTTACGTACTGGTAATAATACGAAAAATTATTTATAAATAATTACAGTTTGAGGTATATTTTGAACCGTATTAGAAAAGAAGCCACATCTCGATAAAAGATGCCTTATCGGAAAAATACTAAGAGGCAAAAAGTTTCAAAAACACTCTGTTTAACTAATGTAACCGCAATAATAGTTTAGTTGTAACGTACAGAAACATTTGGGAGGTTTAAAGGCACAAAACCCCCATAAAATTTTTACGTAAACATATTAAAAAAGAAGCCGCATCTCGATTGAAAATGATTTATCGAAAAATTACTAAGAGGCAAAAAACTTTTAAAAACATTGTGTTTAACTAATGGCACCACAATAAGAATTTAATTGGAACATACATAAAAGTTTGGGGGGTTTAAGGGAACAAAACCCCCATAATATTTTTATGGGGTGCACAAATTTCACTATAATTTCTTTTAAAGATGTACCTACCATAACAATGCCACATGTCACTTTTCATTAAAAAATCTCTAATAGTTTTCGATATATCGGAAAAAATCGATTTTCATTTTGTAACTTCAAAGGGCTGTAACTTTTTTTGTGTGCCTATTTGTACTAAGGTAAGTTAGGTTCAATCGAACTATTTTTGGTCCCAGAATATGTGGTTTAATTTATGACCTTATTTTTGTTACAGCCTGTATTATTTACAAAAGTATATACAAATCCGGTATAATATCCCTACTTTATAGCATTTTCAATATCTTCCGTAAGTCCAAACGGTGAGCTTAAATTTTTTTTCCAATGCATCCAACTTTCTTTGAAGCGAAGCTGAATTGTTCAAATATAAAAAAAACTCTCCTGCAGTGTTGTCCGTATGAGATGATATGCCAGTCTCTAATGCATCATTGTCCTCTATGTTTACTTTTAGATTTATCTGTATAGCCTACAAAAAAAAATTAATCCAATTTAAATTTTAGATCACAACTACAACTGATATGAATAACATTGTAACTCCACTTATAATGTTTTTCAACTATTGCTTAAATGATATCTACAAAGGACAACTTTCATTTTGATCTAAAAACTTTTATCCTATCTTATGTACCTTAATATAAAGTTTTTTAATAAAATAACCTCATTGTAAGTGCAAATTTTGAATCACTCAGTGGAAAAGCTTTGTAACCAATGTTACAATACTATAAATTTCTATTATTGATGAATATTTTTATAAACACATTGTAACATCTATATAATTTACGAGTGAACTAACTTCCACTGTTATATCTGATGTTCACAGTGGATTACATGTTCAAGAAGCATCAACAGCGAAAACCCCTTCCTGCATCAAAGGCATTAGTTTATTATTAGATACGTCTGCTAAGTAAAAATTCCCAAAGAAGAAAAATCTTGGAAAGGAGAGACAAAGAGATCCAAGTGTTTTCAAAATTAATATTTTGAAGAAACTGAGGAACTCTGACCAAGAATACACTAGAAAAACTGTAAAATTAACGTAAATGAGAGAATCGGGACCTCGATGTAACGATAAATGTAACGTTAAATGTAAATCGAAATTATATAAAAAAAGAATGACTCAATTCATTTAATAATTTTTGGGCAATAGCTGATCATTATAAACAGAGTGATTTATGTAGAGTTTGTAGAGCATACTTATGCAGATATAGTCCGTCCGCTATAACTTTTCCCATACGGTACGAATCATTTTCAATCAAACTAAATCAAAACATAAATTGAAACGAACGTCGATGTGTATATACATTTTGTATACTGTATACTATATACTACACACATCGGCATACGTTTCACTTTCTGTTTTGACTTAATTTGATTGAAAATGAATCGCACCGCATGGGAAAAGTTATAGCGGACGGACTATTCTCAACCAATAGTGAAAAGTTAAATGAGTCCACATAAAACTGGTAAATATGAATATAATTTGCAGTTAGCAGAACACTGACACCAAGTGTGTAAGAAACATTTTTGATACTTTACCAGATAATATATGGTTAACTACGCTATTCAAAAAAAGTGGCATTGCAGCTCGACTTAAATCAGAACCATTAATGCTAACAACAATGTGATACATGAAAGCGAAAAGCTGAGGAAAAGTTATAAAATATGGATTAAGCAAATTGTAGCTGGAGCATCACATGAGCTAATGGTTTATTGCATATAAGGAGACAGTCTGTTACCAACGCACTGTACTTAGCTGAGGATATTTTTTAACAAAATATCAAAATATTAAATTATTCTTCATTATTTATTTTTTAGTTGTTATATCCACTTGAAAAAGCATAAGATAAATGTGTTTATTGGTTTTACTCACTCTCAATTTACTTCTTTCTTTTCCAATCTCCTCGTTCTTTCAACATCATGTTACCTACGCACTTTTTTGAGGCTTGCGTACCATTTCCTGTGATGGAACTTGATCAGGATGATTTTCGTCCTCTAAATAAGCTGGTTCGTCTAAAATTAATAGATTTATGTAAAATATTGTTATGTGAATGTATGAGATAGCCACTTTACACGATGCAAGTAATTGCGCAATTTCTTGCAGCAATTGCAATTGCATCGTGGCACACGAGAATTGCACAGAAAAGGTGCAATTACTTGCTGCAAGAAGTTGCAGCTAAATAGAACATGTTCATGCAATTCTTTCTGCAATTGTTATATATAACACATATTATAATTTTCTCAATAATCTAACATTTTTAATCTAATATCTGATAAGTCTACTCAAAAAATCACATTTAATTTATAAAAACAAACATAACCTAAAATTTATGGTTAGGTCAAAGTTTCTGTCTATTTCATATCAGCTTCTGTAATTACTTGTACCCTGTAATCATTTTATTGCAGAAATCTAGTTTCAAGTTGCAACTGATTGCAGAAGTTTTTGCTGCAAGAACTTGTGCTATAAATTTCGCAATTACTTGCAATGTGTAAAGTGGCTCAAATGTAGGAACAAAATTTGTTTTAACTTATTTTCAAAACACTTACCTGTAATCATTGACAGTAATAAAAGACTCCAAGTACTGGATCCTCGGAGTCTTTAGTTTTGAATAAGTGAGATCGTAAAATCGTCCCGGTTGATTGATGTTTATCCACAGTTCTCTAGTGTAGAGAATCTCTACACTACCTCTACGAGCCAATAGGTTTTTATCAGTAATTTTGCGATTGAAAATCGCACTCACACACTTTGGGCTTCCACAATGACATGCAACAAGCATGTTAATAAGTCCAAAAATATAATATGAAAACTATTTAAAAAGGCAGTATAACAATCACTCTATATTTATCAATCAACGACATAACCAAACCACAGCCCACAGCTGCGCTACAGCTGCCATATTGGATAATTTTTGACATGTCATTTGAACATCCAATCAGAACAAAGCTATAATGCGCGTATGCGCCTGGCCGATGCGTATGAGCCTGGTTTCAACATATAAAAATTCACCCTCAACGCGCGTAAAGAAGTATAACTTCAAAAAATGGTGGTGGAACTTGTTTGCTCATGGATTGAATTTGGCGGTTGTGGCAGCTTTTCGCTTTTTTCAACATGAGAATGCAAATATAACACACCTTGAGTTTCGCAGAAACGTTGCTCTAGCCCTTGTAAAAGCAGGTTCAGGTCAAAGAAAAAGAAAAGGCGGTCCATCTGCCCCTGTTCTAAGCGACATAAAATTTGACGGGATGAATCACATTCCCGAAGGCACTAACCAAGGGCGTTGTGTTGTGTACTATAAAAATACTAGACTTTTTTCAAACAGTTAAGTATTTTATTTTTAGAAAATACATAATACCTTACATGCGAACGTTCCCAAAATGGGAACAACATGATAAAGACAAAATACAGCAGCAATATGTTTTTTTTACTTCAAAATCTATTAAAATATGTCAAAATCAATAGACCTTTTACATATTATCTGTTTATTCCAAATATTTCGTATAGCCGCCATTAAAAGGTTTTAAATCAGTTTCTATGTTGTCTTGGTACCTAAGTCTCGGTCTTCCTCTTGCTCGTTGTCCTATTGGCCCTCTTCGGTAAAAAACTTTTCTGACTATGGCATCTTCCTCTCGCCTGATTACATGACCTATCCATCTAAGGCGTGCTACCTTAATGAATTGAACAACGTCATATTCTCCCAAATTTCTGTACAACTCAAAGTTGTAACGCCTGCGCCACAAACCTTGTTCTTTTATGCCACCATATTATATGTGTCTTAGATTTTTTCGCTCAAAACGTTTGAGCAGTTCTTGGTCATTCTGAGTAAGTGATCCAGTTTCTGAGCCATATGTTAGCACTGGTCTTATTAGTGTTTTGTAGACAGTCAATTTAATTTTTCTAGGTATTTTTGAGACCATCTATTTTCTTAAGCCATAGTCCCAGATAGCAAAATGTGATTCATAGGACATTCATAGAATGTCCTAAAAGAATAATGGAATATTCAGTGAATGTCCCCTAGATATATATATTCTTATAGAATATTCCTAGGACCAGCGTTTTGTTCAGTCCTAGCGATATCCGACGGATATCTCTGGAGAATATTCCACTAATATCCCAGATATTCTATGAATATCATATAAACGTTCCGCATTCAAAGAATATCTTCAAGTGATATTCCACGCATATTTCAGATATTACCGGGATATCCTAAAGACATTCAAACAGGTACATTCGGGGAAGCACTCCAAGGAAATATACCATGAATATTGCAGATATTCCTTGAATGATCCATGAATATCCAGGCTCGCACATTCAAGGGGCAATGCTTTCGGGAATATCCTAGATATTCCTTAAATATTCTCTGGGCTTTCCAAGTAACATATTTAAAGAATATTCGCATGCACATTTTGCACTGCAGTAATATTTTATGTAAATTAGGCCGAGTGCACACAGATAAAGCAAAAACATAATTAATAACAAAACTTTTGAGTAATGGTATTAGAAGCGGTTTTTTCTTCTCGATTAATAGGACACACATTGGTAAAGCAAAACGTTGTAGGTTGTATTGCTTCACCAATGTGTACTCGCTCTATTAACCAAGAAAGAAAAACTGCGCTGAACATTTTCTATAATTGCGTTTGCTGTATCAGTATGCACGCGACCTTTGCACAATTTGGGGAAATATATGAATGAGAATATTAAAATATTAACTAATATTAATTAACTCTTTATTTCCAAATTAAAATTAATTGTGTGTTCTTCGTTTTTCTTCATCCTCTCTTTGGCTTTTGCCAGCCATTTGCTTATGGCTACTTCGACTTCCTTAGATGTACAATCTATATGTAGTTTCAATATAGATTCTAAAAAAAATATTTATTTTAGTTTTCATATTTGGATTATCTATACAGGGTGCGGCAGATAAACCATTGGTTAGAAAGATCTCGAGAATTAAAAGGCACTGAAAACTAAGAATTGGAATGTAGGGATTTTCAAGGGTGAACTATTTAGTACAAATCAGCATCCTTTTGCTACTTCCGGTTACACCGGAAGTTGGTTATAACTTTGTTTTTTTTTAATGGGACATCTTGAATTTTATGGCATTTTTAGATTGTCCTTTAGGAGCTGATTTCACTGATCTATCACATTTAAGTCCAAAGGTGAATAGTTCCGAAGATATAGGGTGTTAAAAATCGATATTTTTAAATTTTAGGAATTTTTTGTTTTAAAAGTATTGATTATTGGTCAGAACGGATTACATTTTCCTATCCTAACTTTTTATTTACTATACATTGACATTTAATTGAAACAAATACAGGGTAGTCGAGAATTCCGAATTTTTGACCATCCTGTATTTGTTTTAATTAAATGGCAATGGATAGTAAATAAAAAGTTAAGATAGGAACATGTAAGCTATTTTGAACAATAATCAAAATACTGATAAAACAAAAAATTCCTAGAATTTAAAATTATTGATTTTTATCACCCTATGATCAAAATCGGAAATACTGTAGCTGTTTTGTAGTAGGTACATGACAGGCTATTTTTGACTACCTATTCCATGAACTTTTATTTGCCAATTTTATATGTAGTAGGGCCATAATACTACATAAAATTGATAAAAGTTTATACATTATTTCCGATTTTAACTTGATACAGTTTACCCAAATAAGCCGGTCATAGTGTATTGGAACTTTCTTATGCAGGGTGCATAAGAAACATACATATCAATGCAGGGTACATATCAATTTTGAGTTTTCAGTGATCTTTAATTCTCGAGATCTTTTTAACCGGCCGTTTACCTGCGGCACCCTGCATAAGAAAGTTCCAATACACTATGACCGGCTTATTTGGGTAAACTGTATCAAGTTAAAATCGGAAATAATGTATAAACTTTTATCAATTTTATGTAGTATTATGGCCCTACTACATATAAAATTGCCAAATAAAAGTTCATGGAAGAGGTAGTCAAAAATAGCCTGTCATGTACTACAAAACAGCTACAGTATTTCCGATTTTGACTTGATACATCAATTTTAACTCACCAACATTTCTATCTATCTATCTCACGCTTTCAATTGTAGTAGGTTGAAGAACTTTCATTAGAATATTTAATTATTTTGACTAAATCTTTATATACAGGGAAACATATTTCAAGTTCTATGTAGAAACAATCAATGACAAGTATTATTTTAAGAAAATTGCTGCCTTCTGGTAACTCTAAATTTAGCCTGCTCCTTTAATATTCGCTGTGAGTTCTATTTAAAATAAATACTGAGGAATTATTATTTAATTCATTTACTGGGAATCGGTCAGGAATATAAAAAAATTCTTTTGTTTCTGTACGTTTCGGTTTATTTTAATTTAAACCATTTTCAACAGTTTGTCCATCTCATAGAGGTTAGTCGTTAGTGGTTTCGTGTGTCAAATATATTTATATTTATTTATTTATATTTGACACACGAAACCACTAACGACTATATATAACCTCTCTGAGGTGACAAACTGTTGAAAAGGGTTTAAATTAAAATAAACCGAAACGTACAGAAACAACAGAATTTTTTTATATTCCTGACCGATTCCCAGTAAATGAATTAAATAAAATTTGACGGTCATAAAACAAACTTATAATACTGAGGAATATTATTTTTGATAAACTTGTTTAATAATCTGATTTATTTCTACACAAAACTGTCAAATTTTAACAAAATATATACTCACTTATTACGGCAGTGCAAATTAGAGTCTTATTAAAGGGATTTTTCCCCTTATGACCTTGAAAACTGTAGATAACTGCTAATTGATCATTGAAGATTTTTTTCAAGCATCTCCTGACACTTTCCTTGTAATCAAAACCTCCCACCTGACGCATGTAAATAACCTGCAGACAGTCACTTATTAGATTTCTAACTGTAGTCTAACAATTTTTATTTGAGTGTGATTCATTGTTGAGAATGCGCTTGAATCTCCTTTTGATATAGATACAGATGAATCGTACTCAAATAAAAATTGTCAGAATATAAACATTGAATATTTTCAATACAAAGTCTCAGAAAAATTTTAAAAATATAAGAATATCACTCACAAAGTTGTCTAGATTTGTAGCATTTTCTAGTAGCTTTTCAACGTCTCCTAGTTCTTCTAAGGTGGATAGAGGTAATTTCTTATGAACTTCATCATCAGTTATATCTGTACTTTTTTGTTGCCCTCTGATTATAGTGGACAATTCATCCACTTTTCTGTCAATTTCACTAAGTTTTTGTTCTTGTAATTCTAACGTTCTTTTTATTCTTATTAAATATGAAATTGCAGTTTCTTGAGCATTGGCATCTAAAACAAAAATCAAAATTATTGACCAAATAGCAACTACATAGGTGCTTTCACTGTAGTATTGAGCCGTACTTTTTGTTAACAATTCATATTGTTTTCACGCAAACCATCAATTTTTTTAATTGTTAAAAAATCAGTTTGACATCTGTAAAGTTGATTTACAGCCAATACATAAACTGAAATTAGTACTTAAGCACAATGTGAATGGTCTTTAATTTTAGAAATTCAATAACAATTAGAAAATAACTTACTTGTTGGTGTGGGTTTGGAAGTTTCTTGCACGGTTTTTACTTCCTGTTTGTTTTCTAATCCAATATTTGGATGAGTTCCTAAAAGATCATAGTTATAAATAAAGCTTATGTAAAAATACACATTAAAGAATGTGCCACAGCACTTGAATTTGTACTCCAATCTGTCGAACGGTACGTTTGTCAGTTCACTTGCTTTGGTGGTAGATATATGCAAGTGACTATAACACTATGAGTTCATATCATATATTATATTTACAGTACAGCAAGTTAAAATGAATCATCACCTCATAAAACTTATTTTATTATTAAAAATGTGCTCACTTGATTTAGATGGGGTACACTTTTCATGTTGTTCTTTCTTAGACTCTGCAATAAAATAGAATTACAAAATTAAAATTTATAATAACACCTTTTTAATTTTACAACTTACTAGGAAATGAATGTTCAAAAACCAGATCTGACCCATCTGAGTCCTGCTCACTACTACTGCTCGCTATTTTCCTTGGTTTAGGAGGTCTCTTTTGTGGTAACACAGTTTCTTTATCTGATTTGTAATTCTGGCTATTGCACGCTTTACTAGCTCTAATGTGAGCTTTGTTAAACAGTACAAATTCTGTCTGGCTTTCTAACACTGCCTCATGTATTGGCCATTCCTCTAAGGGGTCATATTCTTCAATAATAAAGTTGGATAACTCCTTCTCAGTATGATCGTCCACGGGAGGAAATTTACAAAGTTTGTTTGCTTTGTCATACCACTTAGCTGGTACTGCCTCAATTGTTTCACTTTCTGGAAATCTCAAAACAACCCAAGGCATTTCTTCAACAAATTCTTTGTAGGTTTCCAGTGTTCCATAAAAAAAGATATGTAACTTATTAAAATATTGTAGAATTTTATGATTTTATGTGCAATAAGATTGCTTCCTGATAATAATTCAGTAGTGCTCTTCAATAAATAAGGTAATAAAAATAATAAAAACAATAAAATACAGGCTGCATATACCCAAAATAACCATAGGTGCAGTTTTAATTTTTTTAATATCAGCCTAACATGCATGCATATCTCCACTTTTTTTATTTCACAAATACAGAAGCTACAAATATAACAACTCTTTCTTGATAATAAAAAATAAACCAACTTTAAGGTTGATCTTACTATAATGACGAACATTTCTTCACCATTTTTTAACAATTTTTTGTAATTTCTTTTTTATGTAATTGAGAGTTAGTTGGTGTAAAAGGTTTACGTATAATAATTTATTCTAATTTTAACTACGAGCCTATACTGAATCAATATATATGATGGAACTCTTTTAAATAACTGGAACTGGGACTATTTAAAAGTAATTTTAAAAGAAAATTAAAAAGTATTTAAAAAATGGTCAAGGAACATTTCTCAGTAGGGTAAGATCAACCTTAATAAATACCGAATCACCATGCAGGAAGCATCTTAATTGTTACATATATTACTATTCAGTGCAGTAGAGGTGCAACTACAAATTTGTTATTGTAAGGCATTCTACAGCATTTTAATGCTATATCTGATATTGGCCAATATTTTAAAGTACTTAAATTTTCTACTAAAAATATATCCAAGTTTGATGAATTACAAGGAATGTTAAAAAAGTCAGATTTACTCTGATATTCTGAACCTATTACTACATTCTGATGTAATCTAGGGCAATATACAATATTTTTTATTTCAATAATTGACTTATCTTTTAGGATGCAACAAGAATCTTTTAAAGAAAGAGATAATGCAAATTTCTCAAAGCATATTTTTTTAAATTCAGGCCCTGTAGTATCGTCTATTAAAACACCCCCTACATATTCTCTTTCTAAACAAAATTGGAAAGGAATTTCCTTATTTCTATTTTGTGGAGTAAATTGAATTTTATTAGTGTTTAGTTCATAATTACGCCGAATAATTTGCTGAAGAGGTTTGTCATGCTATCTAACCTGCTTAAGTAAACTCTGCAAAAAATTTTCACTAGAAAAATTACTGAAATTCTCTAATGAACCAAATTTTCGACAGTCATCAGCTAAATGCAGCAGATTATGAAAATTGTGTGACATTATTTGTTTACCATATAACCTCTGAACGGTTTCGACAAATTTTCTTAATAAAGCCTCTGCATAATCTATTACATCTACATTGTTGCTATCTGTCAAACTTAATAATAAATGTATTGAAACGGAAAGCATTAAAAAATTTTGATATTTTTGCTTTTCTATTATATCTTTCAAAACAACTGGACCTGTGTAAATTAAAAACTGTCTATATTCAGTAGCTTTCCAGCGTTTTGATTCTTTTAAAGTTCGAGGTTGACGAGAAAATTCTGATGGAATATAACCAGACATTTCCACCAACTTTGCAGATATATTTTCAATTTGTCTACTGGATAGTTTATGTGGAGGTCGCCCGTTACACCAAATTCCACAAACAATTTTTTTTACAACTCCTAATGCAATTAGGTGCATGTAGTCTAATGGTATATCAGTTATTAGATTTATGTTTTTAATTTCACTTAGAATGGTAGTCCCTGTATGATGATCTGAATCATCCTGCTTACTAAAATTATCATGTGTTCTTTTAATAAAATTCAAATCTGTAAAACACACTCTATCACTTATATATTCCCCTTCCTGAGTACATTTTGTACATGAACTGTAGCCGGAATGTCCTTTAATTTTTAGTATCGAAGCCTTTGCAACTGCATCAAATAAAAACATACTAATTTTAAATGCATAGGATTGTCCAAACACCACAACTCCATTTTGAATTAAATTATTTGCCTCATCCACAAATTCAGACAAAAAATTGTTAAAATCATGAGGTTTTTCATATCCGTGATAAATCCCTATCAAAAATACTGGACTGTTTAAACTACATTTATTATTTATTCCCAAAATCGGATAAACTTGACTAGCTGAGCTTTTTGACAATGGTAGGCCATCAATATTTATACCTATTTCTATACAATCTCGAGCTGTGGGTTTCATATTAAACTTTTTATAATGATTTTCTAAACCTTGTTCTATACCAACATGACAGTAATGACCGGGAGTTACATTTCTCATAATAGTACACTTTGGAGTGTATAAGAAGGTTCTTGGATCATGAGGTAATTGAGAGAGATTATTACTTTCTTCTGAGGAAAAGGATCTTAAAATATCTAACAAAGCTCTGAGTGATGAATGGGGTACACTATATGAAACGGCCCAGTCTCGCAATTTATTGAACCCTGTTGAATTCCTTGGTTTAATAAAAAATGTAGTATCAGAGTTTAAAATCTGGTTTGGAACAGTTTCTAAATTATGAATTGTTTCATTACTGGACATTACTGTATCTAAATCACTCTCCTCACTACTTAAATTAATTATTGGATCACCCATACATTCATCGGAAATATCAGATTGTGAGGCTACATTAATAAACTCATTAGAAGATCCTTGATCATAGTTAGTTTTTACTGTGGTTTTACTTTCACGTGTTCCCGCATTTTCCTTAACATAGTTTAGAACTTGAACTATTTCCCTATTTGTTCTTAGATAAAAATTACGGTTTCGTTTTAACATAGTATGCTTTCGTGGCATTTTATAAAGTAACTTAAAATTGTACTTACATTAATATCCACAAAATTTTGGCCGATGCTTGTTTAAAAAGTCGCCTATTGCTACTTGCTTGCTTTGCTTGCCGAGAATGGAGAATGCCGATGCCACAAGCCGATGCCGCCAAAATGATCATGGAACAATGGTGTTACATCAAAGAATACACCATGGAGTGATTATAGATACTTGATTTGTTCTCTTGTTTATGTTTTGACGTGATTAAAACAAAGCTACAACTATTAAACTTGCTTCTTTTTCATAAACATCATTATACACTTGTGCTATTCCATTGCATTGAACAAAAACAAAAGTTTGACAGCAGACAGCACGACCGTCAATTCTTCTTCGGTTTTTCACTATGTACACATGGCCCTTTACTATTTAGCTTTTTAGAAATGTCTTAAAAGAATATTCTGGGGATCTGCTCCCAAAGAATATTCCTCGAGAGATATTCTAAGGATGTGCTACTGAAGAATATTCATCGAGAAATATTCTTAGAATTTACCCATAGTATTGTTCTATGGATATTCTGTTGGGAATATTCACAGAATATTCGTCCAAGATATATATATTCGGCCGATATTCCTGGAATATTCGGAATATTTATATTCTTTTCAGGACATTGAGAGAATGTCCCAGGAATATTGCATGCTATCTGGGGTAGCACTTATTGGATGTCTATTAAGCCAGATCATCCATTTCATAAGTCCATATTTGGAATAGCTTCATATTTTTTGCTAATTTTTTGCTAATTTATTACCACAAAAACAAATTTTTTGCTCCACCCCTAACCGAGAAACAATGGTTGATGTAGCTTAATATTATGTCACATCATCGATAGCCATATCTCGCGAACCTAAAGAGCTAGAAAATCGTACGACGCGGCATATTTTTTTGCTAATTTATTGCTGTCGATCTGCATATGCAACATACCCCAAAACCACCCCTGCTTCCCTTACAGCTAAACAACACCCCCAAAAAACAACGAAAAATCTTGAAAAATGAT
This sequence comes from Diabrotica virgifera virgifera, assembly GCF_917563875.1. NCBI lineage: Eukaryota > Metazoa > Arthropoda > Insecta > Coleoptera > Chrysomelidae > Diabrotica > Diabrotica virgifera. Next base: position 237,895,148 of record NC_065443.1, on the reverse strand, counting down.
TTTTGTGATATAGTTGACGGTTGATATTTAATTGCTAATTTTTTGCTGTCATTAGCCGTAAAAAACAAATTTTTTGCTCCACACCTAACCGAGAAACAATGGTTGATGTAGCTTAATATTATGTCACATCATCGATAGCCATATCTCGCGAACCTAAAGAGCTAGAAAATCGTACGACGCGGCATATTTTTTTGCTAATTTATTGCTGTCGATCTGCATATGCAACATACCCCAAAACCACCCCTGCTTCCCTTACAGCTAAACAACACCCCCAAAAAACAACGAAAAATCCTAAAAAATGATTCTCATGATATGGTTGACAGTTGATGTTCAATAACAAATTTTTTTCTATGATAAGTTCTATCGATCCGAAGCTTATTTTAAATGTTTTTTAATGATACTTATGCACGTATTATAAAAATTGAGTTATCCATCGCATTTTTTCGGTATGTCAAAAAAAAAGTGTTTCATTTTTTGTTTATTACATTTTCTGTTATATCTCGAAAACTGCTCGATGGATTTTAATGATCCTCATCTCTTTTTATTTTGTTAAACGTGCAAAAATATGAATTTTTCATTTTACCATATCAATGTATATCGAACCATATCTCCGAGATTTATCGATCGATTTTTGACTATTATTAAATATAAGTCATTTCGATACCACTCCGGCTACACTCATAAAAAAAGTAGTTACCGATCTTAGAAAAAGCGTTCTTGAACGAAGAAAGGCTGTTTTCTACAGCAAAGAGTAAAATAAACTATAGCCAAGAACTTATTCTTCATAAGAATGTATTGAAAAAAAATTCTTGGTTGTAATTTATTTTACTCTTGGCTCTAGAAAACAGCCTTTCTTCGTTCAAGAACGCTTTTTCTAAGATCGGTAACTACTTTTTTTATGAGTGTAGCCGGAGTGGTATCGAAGTGACTTATATTTAATAATAGTCAAAAATCGATCAATAAATCTCGGAGATATGGTTCGATATACATTGATATGGTAAAATGAAAAATTCATATTTTTGCACGTTTAACAAAATAAAAAGATGAGGATCATTAAAATCCATCGAGCAGTTTTCGAGATACATATAACAGAAAATGTAATAAACAAAAAATGAAACACTTTTTTTTTGACATACCGAAAAAATGCGATGGATAACTCAATTTTTATAATACGTGCATAAGTATCATTAAAAAACATTTAAAATAAGCTTTGGATCGATAGAACTTATCATAGAAAAAAATTTGTTATTGAACATCAACTGTCAACCATATCATGAGAATCATTTTTTAGGATTTTTCGTTGTTTTTTGGGGGTGTTGTTTAGCTGTAAGGGAAGCAGGGGTGGTTTTGGGGTATGTTGCATATGCAGATCGACAGCAATAAATTAGCAAAAAAATATGCCGCGTCGTACGATTTTCTAGCTCTTTAGGTTCGCGAGATATGGCTATCGATGATGTGACATAATATTAAGCTACATCAACCATTGTTTCTCGGTTAGGGGTGGAGCAAAAATTTGTTTTTTACGGCTAATGACAGCAAAAAATTAGCAATTAAATATCAACCGTCAACTATATCACAAAAATCATTTTTCAAGATTTTTCGTTGTTTTTTGGGGGTGTTGTTTAGCTGTAAGGGAAGCAGGGGTGGTTTTGGGGTATGTTGCATATGCAGATCGACAGCAATAAATTAGCAAAAAAATATGCCGCGTCGTACGATTTTCTAGCTCTTTAGGTTCGCGAGATATGGCTATCGATGATGTGACATAATATTAAGCTACATCAACCATTGTTTCTCGGTTAGGGGTGGAGCAAAAAATTTGTTTTTTACGGCTAATGACAGCAAAAAATTAGCAATTAAATATCAACCGTCAACTATATCACAAAAATCATTTTTCAAGATTTTTCGTTGTTTTTTGGGGGTGTTGTTTAGCTGTAAGGGAAGCAGGGGTGGTTTTGGGGTATGTTGCATATGCAGATCGACAGCAATAAATTAGCAAAAAAATATGCCGCGTCGTACGATTTTCTAGCTCTTTAGGTTCGCGAGATATGGCTATCGATGATGTGACATAATATTAAGCTACATCAACCATTGTTTCTCGGTTAGGGGTGGAGCAAAAAATTTGTTTTTTACGGCTAATGACAGCAAAAAATTAGCAATTAAATATCAACCGTCAACTATATCACAAAAATCATTTTTCAAGATTTTTCGTTGTTTTTTGGGGGTGTTGTTTAGCTGTAAGGGAAGCAGGGGTGGTTTTGGGGTATGTTGCATATGCAGATCGACAGCAATAAATTAGCAAAAAAATATGCCGCGTCGTACGATTTTCTAGCTCTTTAGGTTCGCGAGATATGGCTATCGATGGTGTGACATAATATTAAGCTACATCAACCATTGTTTCTCGGTTAGGGGTGGAGCAAAAAATTTGTTTTTTACGGCTAATGACAGCAAAAAATTAGCAATTAAATATCAACCGTCAACTATATCACAAAAATCATTTTTCAAGATTTTTCGTTGTTTTTTGTGGGTGTTGTTTAGCTGTAAGGGAAGCAGGGGTGGTTTTGGGGTATGTTGCATATGCAGATCGACAGCAATAAATTAGCAAAAAAATATGCCGCGTCGTACGATTTTCTAGCTCTTTAGGTTCGCGAGATATGGCTATCGATGATGTGACATAATATTAAGCTACATCAACCATTGTTTCTCGGTTAGGGGTGGAGCAAAAAATTTGTTTTTTACGGCTAATGACAGCAAAAAATTAGCAATTAAATATCAACCGTCAACTATATCACAAAAATCATTTTTCAAGATTTTTCTTTGTTTTTTGGGGGTGTTGCTTAGCTGTAAGGGAAGCAGGGGTGGTTTTGGGGTATGTTGCATATGCAGATCGACAGCAATAAATTAGCAAAAAAATATGCCGCGTCGTACGATTTTCTAGCTCTTTAGGTTCGCGAGATATGGCTATCGATGATGTGACATAATATTAAGCTACATCAACCATTGTTTCTCGGTTAGGGGTGGAGCAAAAAATTTGTTTTTTACGGCTAATGACAGCAAAAAATTAGCAATTAAATATCAACCGTCAACTATATCACAAAAATCATTTTTCAAGATTTTTCGTTGTTTTTTGGGGGTGTTGTTTAGCTGTAAGGGAAGCAGGGGTGGTTTTGGGGTATGTTGCATATGCAGATCGACAGCAATAAATTAGCAAAAAAATATGCCGCGTCGTACGATTTTCTAGCTCTTTAGGTTCGCGAGATATGGCTATCGATGATGTGACATAATATTAAGCTACATCAACCATTGTTTCTCGGTTAGGGGTGGAGCAAAAAATTTGTTTTTGTGGTAATAAATTAGCAAAAAATTAGCAAAAAAATATGAAACTATTCCAAATATGGACTTATGAAATGGATGATCTGGCTTAATAGACATACTTATTGGCGAGCGCTATTCTTCTTTTAATTTCTTCACTGACATTGTTATCTTTAGTTAGCAGCGAGCCTAAGTATATGAAGGGTCGACACCTTCCAGTTCCAGGTCGTCAATTATTATTCTTTTAGGTGTCGGGTTGCTTGATCTAGTGCAACACATGTATTTGGTCTTTTGAGCATTTATATTTAGCCCCATTCTCTGTGCACATGCTCTTAACGACCGAAATGCTTCAGTCAGAGATTCTTTAGATCTGGATACGGCAATAAATTAAAATAAATTGTAAAATGAAAAATTCATTTTTATTTCGTTTCAAAATTTTGATTTCTTATCCCGAAATCTTCACAAAAATGCCTGAAATAAAATTATGTACAATTGATGTAATCCATGGAATAGTCCAGTCGGGTTAGACGAATAACAGGCCTAACCTTGCATTAGGAGCTGCCCCAAACTTTATTTTTCTAATCTTTAGGGAGGGTCAATATTAGTAAAAATTTAAAATCTCGACTGAATTCCACTGTTGCGTTAGCCGCCATCTTGATTTTAAACGAGAACCATTTTTGCTCAATATCTCCGCCATTTTCAATTTTTTGACAAAAAGTGTAGAATCTGAAATTGTTGAAAATGCGATTTTCTATAATTTCATTAATTATAATTTTTTTCGTGCGGCCGATCTTTTGCGAGATATGAGGGGAAAATTGTGAGAGTTGGAGCATAATTATTGAATTATTGAATTATCTGGTTTAAAAGTGGTGAAGTTTTGGTGAAAAGTGTAGAAACTGAAATTGTTGAAAATGTGATTTTCTATAATTTCATTAATTATAATTTTTTTCGTGCGGCCGATATTTTCCGCGTTATGAGGGGAAAATAGTGAGAGTTGGAGCATAATTATTGAATTATTGAATTATCTGGTTTATTATTAGTTTTACAACAACTATGTACCTATACAAAAATAAAGAGAATTAAATTTTACACAATTTTAATCTCTTTAATTTTTTGCTAAAATTAATATTTAAGGTAGTACGTATGCGGTAATGACGCGAGCGTAAGACCGGATTGATTTTATAGCAATTGTTTTTGTTCGATATCTACGCAATTTTCAACTAAAATTGTTCAAAATAAAATTTCCTACAATTTCTTTTTAACAAGTTTTTTCATGCGGTTGATATTTTCCGAGTTACATGGGAAAATAGTAAAAAGTGGTGAGGGAAGCATAATTATTGAATTGAATTTTGTTTCCGAGCTGCCTTAAATTTTATAATTCTATCCTTTAGCAGAGATCAATAGTAGTGTAAATTTAAAATCTCGACTGAATTCCGCGGTTGCATTAGCCGCCATATTGATTTAAAATGAGAACTGTTGTTGCTTAATATCTCCGCCATTTTCAACTTTTTAACCTAAATGGTGGGAAAGAAAATTGTTAGAAATGCAATTTGCTACAATTTCTTTGGCACAATTTTTTATACGATCAATATTCTCCGAGTTAAGGGGGAACATAATGGAAGAGGAGGGGAAGCATAATTATTGAATTGTCTCATTTATTATTAACTTTACGACATAATTGTACATAAACAAAAATAAAGATAATTATATTTTATACAATTTTTGAAACTTCCAATGAAACATCAACCAAACTAAGTATATAAAAGACATAAAAAGACATTATAAATTCACTTAATTTTATTAACTAACGGGTTTGATTGGTTGAATTTGTCTGTCGATATTTTAAGTTTTATGTCAGCTAATATATCGTAATGTTTCAACAATTTTTTTTTTAATTTTGGACCCTGTTGGGGGGAATTTTCCCATTTCCCCCCCTTGTAGACCCGCCACTGGTTCTCTCGAAAAATTGTAGTAAATCGTAATTACAACAATTTTAGTTCTTACACTTTTTGTCGAAAAGTTGAAAATGGCGGAGATATTGAACAAAAACAATTGCTACAAAATCAATCAGGTCTTACGCTCGCACCTTTTTCACATACGTACTACCTTAAATATTGATTTTATCAAAAAAATGTACGGCATAAAAATTGTCCAGAATTTAATTCTCTTCCTTTTTGTATAGTTATATATTTGTTGCAAAACTAATAATAAACGAGATAATTCAATAATTTAATAATTATGCTACAACTGTCACTATTTTCCCCTCATAACTCGGAAAATATCGACCACACGAAAAAAATTATAATAAATGAAACTATAGAAAATCGCATTTTCAACAATTTCAGTTTCTACACTTTTTGTCAAAAAATTGAAAATGGCGGAGATATTGAGCAAAAACGGTTCTCGTTTAAAATCAAGATGGCGGCTAACGCAACAGTGGAATTCAGTCGAGATTTTAAATTTATACTACTATATACTACTATTGACCCTCCCTAAAGATTAGAAAAATAAAATTTGGGGCAGCTCCTAATGCAAGGTCAAATGCTATCCCGACTGGGCTAGAAAGAAATCTTGACATTTAGATTACTTGGTTTCGGACGTGGATGCATTAGCCATGATTATGTGCAGACTTCCTCATTTATAACTTCATCAACCAATTTATTATTTATTAGTAGTCGTTTGTATACATACATATTAAAGGCTTCCAAGCTTTTAAGAAAAGCTTCACTTACAGTCCACGTTTTCATTAGATGCAGTATCATTGCATTTTACAAACAGTATCATTGCATTGTATTTCATGGCATACAGTTGTATTTAAACAATAATCAGAGTATGTCATAAAAAATATAGGCACTATTTTTTATACAAATTACATAATTACTAATATGAGCAGATAAAGAGTACCCACAAACTTACCCTTATATATGCTCCAAAATCCTCAGAAAACGATTTCGTTGTATACACTTTCTTTAGCAGGCTACCAGCTATTGTTCTATTTTTCAGCGACATATTTATATTAGGTGACACCAGTAAGCTAGGATCGTTGTCTAATTCTTCTAGTAACGTATTATTTCTTGTTAATGCTGAAAATATTTGTAATTGTAATAGAGTAGAGAAATACTGAAATAATAAGAAGAAAAAGCTGGAGTATTTCTGATATGTAATAAGGGGTGCTAAATATACACTGCGAGGCATAAGTTAGGGATGTAGAAAATGTATGCTCATTTAAATAGTTGATTTTTTAGTGAACGGATTAACGGATTGCGCTATTTTTTGTTATTATTTTAGATACTTCTTTAGTATTTACACAGTTGTGCAAAGATTTACTCAAAATTTTCTTTTTATTTATACCGGGTGGAAATAAAGAAACGTTTTTCTTATGTTAACTCTGAAACATCATGTAGGGAGAACGTGGTACAAATCTGAGTATCCATCGAAATCGTATTGTAGTCATTTTGTATACTTTACGAACTGTTTCATAAATAACTATTACACACTTTAAAATACATTTCTTCACTTCTTTTATGTCTATTTCTTTTCATAAACTATTATTAAACACTCGGTAATTATCAACCCAGCAAAAATATACGTTACCGATAATCAACTAAAATAAGACTGCTCTCGTAGAAAGAAGATGCGAATGCCTTTCGTATTTAAATATTCTAAGCCTACATAATATTAAATTTTCTTCCTTCAACGGAAACCTCCATTCGAAGGCCACTTTATCCCTTACACAGCTGATAGTCCTGTCGCCAGGGGGGGGGGTACAACGGCCTCTTTTATTCAGATGGACTTACCCAAGTTTTTTTATGTATTTTGACCCGTAGAACACGAATTTTTTGGGTAACAGTTGATCCGGATGTCGACAAGGATGTTATAAACAAAGAACTTGAGGAAATTACCTAACAGCGATTTTTCGCAAAACAAAACTTTTTTTGTATGTTTTGGGTGATTACAATCAAAAAATGATCCTACAAGTTTTTTAATACGATGCAAAGTTTTCGGGTAAACGCGGTTGAACTTCGGTAAAAAAATCGAAAAATTGCAATTTTTGCACCCGAATAACTTTTGATTAAAAAATAAAATAGCAATTTTGCTTACTGCATTAAGGTCAAATTATATCGATTTTGATTATTTCCATTGCTATAAATAAATTTTTTTATTGTCAAACAAAGCTATAAACAAATAGTGTTTCCCGTGCCCAATGCATGCGTTTTACGGCATGCTACGTAGAAATAGCCTATTTGTAGGCGCGCTTACTCGTTCGATTTTATGAGAGATGCATTGAAAACGTCACTCAAGCACTATGTGTTTATAGCTGTGTTTGACAATAAAAAAAATTAATTATTAGCAATGAAAATAACCAACACCGGTATAATTTGACTTGAACTTTCAAGAAGAATTGCTATTTTATTTTTTTATCAAAAGTTATTCGCAAGTATTTTGAAAGTTCAACCGCGTTTATCTCGAGAACTATGCATCCTAGGAAAAAACTTGTAAGAACATTTTTTTGCATAGAATGTCCCAAAAAACCCAAAAAAAAGTTTTGTTTTGCGAAAAATCGCTGTTATACTTCCTCAAGTTCTTTGTTTATAACAATTTTATCGACATCCGGATCAACTGTTACTCAAAAAACTCGTGTTCTACAGATCAAAATACATAAAAAAACAGGTAAGTCCATCTGAATAAAGGAAGCCGGTTGTCCCCGGAGACAGGACTATGATTTTTATTTAATTTGGCTACAAAATAATTTTGAAATATATTTGTAAAAAAGGATCAAATTTTAAAATCCAAAATTGACATATGTATATTTTTTTTATAATTTGTCTATATGACATTTGAATAACTGCTTAAATTAGCAAATATGCTGAAATGTACAATTTTTAATTTATATTTTAGTCGATGGGATTACCTAAACTTAATGTACATTGCAATGTACACCAGGTTTGAAAGGGTTAAGTGGCACGGGTGTTTATTTAAGAGCGCACTGTAGTTCTGGGTATGACTAATAAGGTATTTTATGCAAAAAATTAATATTTTCTTTAGGTAAATAATGGACTACATAATTACCAAATCTTATCCATTCTTCTGAATTTATTCCAATCATAACTGGTATACTTTTGAAATTTTTATCCATAAACGCCTGAAGTGGAGGATAAGAAAAATCACCAGTCTTCTCTGTCACCGTTCCATAAGAAACTCCTGCCTGTAATGAATTCACAAATCGGCAAAATATTTTAGTCGAATCATGTCTAAACCAGATTAGGATAAATACTGCATGCGGCAAAATAAACAGTACTGGACTACGTATGCCTCAAACTTGTATCTGTCATGCCGATGCGCTGAAAAGTATTGAGTAATTTCCGAACGTCGTTATAACGTATGTGAATGTCATTGTCAAGGCACGTATCCACTGTTTTGCTCTCCTGGAACTGCTCCACATAGTGAATACGTTTGCGCTCCCAGACCGTGCAACAGTGCGCGCTCCGCCTCGTTGCTCCAATCGGTGGCGGTTTATATGTAGAAGAGCGCATGCTGTATCGACTGGAGCAGTTAAAGGGAGCGCGGAGCGCCAATCTAGTTATAGTTACCTTTACGTGAGTAATGATGGTTCCCAGTTGTGCCGAAAATTTTTTTATTGTGAAGTACTATTTTCGGTCATACGGAAAAGGTCGCAAACACCGTTTAAGCTTAAAATCAATAAAGGTTTCATCAACACGCGGCAACCAGTCACACGGCCAGGGAGTCTCAGCTAATACTGCGCTATCATTTTGGGGATCGCCTTATTGCGCATGGCAGTGATTGTTCATGCCCATCGAACTCACCAGACCTAACGCCACCGGATGCGTACATAATGAGGAATGCTGAATAGGGCAGATCCATCCACCGTCTGACATTCCAGAATTTTGGACTATAACTAAAGATTTTTTAGTACCAGAGGGCATCTTTAACACCTGTTTTATAGGGAAAGTCGTCGTGAATAATGTTTGCAGGGCTATATCATGTATACTAAATATATATAAATAATCATAAATATTTTATTATTCATTTCTGTTTTGTTTATTTTACCGCATACTGTAATATTTTGGAGTGTAATTTTCAGGGGCAACTCCGAATTGCATGAAAACTTGGATTTAGTTTCTACTTACCGTCCACTTCAAAGTTGAATTTGTGCCGTTACAAAATTTTCAGTTGCAAATAACTCGAAAAGTATTGACTTACATAAAAAGCTCTATAGATTGAAAGTTGCTTATAATCAGTCAATTTATCCATTTCCAGTCTTATCTTGAAAGTATGTTTTTTCACCCCCCGAGACTGTCACCCCCCCTTCCAATCCCAGTAAAAGCAACCAACGGCACAAATTGAACTTTGAACGGGATGGTAAGTAGAACCTAAATAATTTTCATGCAATTTGGAGTTGCCCCTGAAAATTACACGGTATCGCCGTATTTCCCGTTCATTTACTGGGCTATAATATGTGAAATAAGTTTTGTTGATAAAAAAATAATTTTGTTCTGAAGCTATTTTTATTTATTATTTTGTATTTTGACAACGACACCCGACTTGGGCGTCGAAACGTTAATAAAATCTTTTTTAGGTAAAATTGTGGCTTATTTCCCATTTGAATATACTTGATTAAAAAAATAATTAATAAATTTTTAAATAATATTATTTTTATTGTAACCAAATTTTTGGCCAAAGAGAAAAAATAAATGAAAGGCAGAGTTTACAAAACAGTCATCAGACCAATAATGACATACGCGGCAGAAACACGACCCGATACAGAGAGGACAGAAAGATTGCTCGAAACAGCGGAGATGAAAATCCTTCGAAAAATCGATGGTAAGACTCTATGGGGCAGAGCTAGATGTACAGATATACGACGGAGATCCAAGGTCTATAACATTAATAACTGGGTAAGAAACAGAAGAATAGAATGGAATAACCACACAAGATGAATGACAACAAATAGGATAGTCAGGACAGAGAGAGACGGTTCGCCAATAGGAAGACGATCAGTGGGAAGACCACGAAAACGATGGAACGACAACTTAATAGAGGCACATTGAAAAAACAGACAGAGTCATGTCTATACAAAAAGGAGAAGAAGAAGAAATTTTTGGCGTTTTACTATTTATGTAAAAATTTGACTTCATTTCTGGATTCCTTGACTAGGTACCTATATTTCTTTAACAATACTCGGTACATTTCAGATATACTGATAAAAAATGGGATAATGATAAATATTTTTGTTGATGAACTTACATTATAAATATTCTCAGTACTAGCTTGTTGAAGAATATCCAGCAGATCGTTTGAATCCTCAGAGGAGAAAGAGGAGTTAACAAGTTTCCCAAGTTTAAAAGCATTTTGTCTAGCATTTAGTTGATAGACACCACCTAGCTGTGAACTGCTTTCCATTATAGCTCCATGAAAAAGTTCTGAAATAATTAAGCACATTAGCATGTTGTCTATAGTACATACTTTATTAAGATTTAAATCTAAAATTATTTCCAGTGTATCTTTCCAGTAGTAGTGTGATAGATATTAGAGGAATAGGGTTTCGAATCATGAAACCGAGAAATATAAAATATAGGTATGTACTTGGTCAAGTCTCGGTATACAATTTTTCCTAAATTCCAGGTACATAGTTTGCTACAAATCCAAACATAGAAAAATAGCTTTTAAGTACAGTAAAATAAAGAAAAGTATCGTTTATTGCGTCACTTGTTATGAGGTTCATTAAATTTCATACGAAAGTTCGTGTCTCAAGGTAAAAATCATGGTACAATAAATTTCCATGAAACTTTCCAGTCTTGAAACTTTATTGTACCATGGGTAAAAATAGAGGGTAAATATGTCATCAGAAAGAAATCAACATTAACCGTTAAGAAATATCCTGAATCACTATGGAATTTCTAACGTAGCCAACATAAATATGTTGCCAGGCAGACATAACCCCATCGTATTGTTAATTTAGTGAGGAAAAAATAAATAGGTGACTCTAATGGGCTAGAAGTTAACAATTAGTAGAAATAGAAGAAAGTCAATAAAGTTAAAGGATAATAAAAGTCAGTAGTTAGTAGATTTCAAGGAAATGCCAAAACAGGTCGATTTTTATTTTTATATTGCAATTTTTTTGCAAATACTAGTGACGTCATCCATCAAAGTGCGATGACGTAATCAATTATTGTTTTTTACTAGAAATAGGGGTCTTGTGGTAGCTCATTTGAAAGGGTCTTCAATTCTTTATTCAGTAATATAAACATTAATATCATTATTTGTATATGTTGACCAAAACAATATTTTTTGAATTAAATTAATTGACGCAAAAAGAAGAATGTATGTAATTTATTTAATTCAAAATACATTGTACTGCTATCAGCAAATAGAAAAAAATGTTCATTAGCAATCAACACAAATCAACATTTCTTTTCGCTTAAAGTAAATCACAAACAGCCTCCCATCTACCTCTTGACAGTTTGAAAATTGAGTTTAAGCGAAAAGCAATGTTTATTTGCCAATTAGATATTTTTTAAATTTATACTTCTTTACGATCGAGAGTGAAATTTTATAATGCCGGGCGCATGCGTACACAGGCAGTATGTATTTCGTTGCTATTATTTCAAGATATGTATGTATCAGCGCTGTCAGCGCAAATAAATCATATTCTACCATATAAATGGATATATTAGTGTTCTTAGTAAATGTATTATTTATTATAATTTTTGTGTCTTTGGATTTGTCTTGTTCGGGAATAAGATATTTTATAATAATAGTAAGTATATTTAAAGCATTTTTGTATACCACTTGGTCTATTAAATTTGTCAGTATGTATGAGAAATCTTGTAACCTGTCAATGCAAAAGGGATATAGCTCAGTGGTAGAGCGTGTGACCAGAGATCAAGAGGTCCCGGGTTCAAATCCCGGACAATTCATATTCTTTTTTTTTATATTTTTGGTATCGTTTTAATAAAAAAATTTTAAAAGTGGTTGGTAAAGAAAGTTAGTTTAATATTTAAATAAAATACAAATAACCTGTTTAGTATATTAATTTCGTTGAAATCATAATAATGGAAGTATAACTTCTTACGTGCGTACAAAGTACACACACATTCTTTTTTTCTATTTTCTGACAGTAATAAAATGTATTTTGAGTTAAATAAATTACATAAAGTCCTTTTTCTCGAGCTGCCTTTTCTAGTCGTTCTACTATCTCTTTTAATTCTTTCTTGCTTCTGGATAGAATTACTACATCATCCGCTAATGCCAAACATTGATGTTTCTTATGATATAAAATATGTGTCCTGATCTGCTAATATTAGCCTCTTTTATTATCATTTCCAATAGTACATTAAATAGCAGTGATCACAACGGATCCCCTTGTCGTACTCCTTCTTTCACTTCAAAATTTTCTGTTAGTTTGTCATTTACTTTTACTCTATTTTCTGTTTTCGTAAGTGTAAGCTTTATCATTCTTATTATTTTTGGTGAAACTTCTAGATTTTTTAACGCTTCATATATTTCTTGTCTTTTTATTCTATCTAGATTGCTACTAACTGCTTAAAATTATAAAATTGCATACAATACCAGGGGTTAGAGTATGGGTAGGGACCACTTTGAATTTTCTATTGGGTAAGTAAAACTATCTTTTAAATGTTTGCTACCCGGAATTTCCTAGGTTCAAGTTTTCGATGGGTAAAAACACCTTTTGAAAGTAAAAATTATTTTACTACCAGAGGCGTAACAATACTTGGATACATTTCTTACAGAAAATTATTCACAAGTTATTCTACAAACATCTGTATCAGTTAAACGGACAGATAATAAAAATGGCGTATAAATAAATATTTAACAAAGAACCAGAGCTTTTCTGAACATAACAGAAGATGAGATTATATCAGTTGTGAAAGAGATAAAAATAACAAAAGAATGTGTGTGTACTTTGTACGCACGTAAGAAGTTATAAAAAACCAATACAGAAGTAAAAACTTCGAGATGTATTCTGGTATAAAATCGTTTATTTAAAACTATAAAATGTCATGGATTGCAAAACGTTTTCGTTCTATACAGAACATCTTCAGTGCCTAGAATGAAGTATTTCCATGTTAGTTTAAAGCAAAAGGTTAAAATTGTAACTGTTAAAATGAAAAATGTGGGAATACTTACATCCTGCCGAGTAGTTTGAAACTAGCACACTGTAAATAGTGTTAACCTCATTGTATATGGTTTACATAATATAATATATTAAAATTTTATGACTACAAGTCAATGTTGATAGATAAAGTGGAACACATGCTAAAAGGGTGCCATGGTTCCCTGCTCGAAGATGCTAGGTACTTGCCAATTCAATGGGCACAGACCAACTGAGAAATTAGGAAGTGGATATACAATTTGACAAGAGTAACATGACATGACAAGATAAAGCCAATTTTTGGTTAAAGTTTCATTTGATTTTGGATTTAAAAACAAATGCAAAGGTTTGTCTGCAAAAATAATTTAAATTATTTGAATAATAAAATCTACTGTAAAGTTTAAATTAGCAACTCTCTATTCCAGAATAACTTATAGATTCATTAAATATAATGTAGATATATCTCATGGTTTAAGTTGTGACGTCATCGAATGTGAAATGACGAGATGAAAGTTGAGTTTTGTTGAAACAGGGAAATACACTACATAATAAAAGATAATTAGACTTGCGTGGGAAAACAAAGCTAAACAAACCAAAAAACCAGAATTTAAGAGTATTTTTATGTGATGTACTGTTGGTTGCCTAACAAGGCAAGCAGGCAACAGGTTGAAGGTAAAAGGTAGAATATTGCGAGAAAACAGTATAATACAAAAAGTGGATATTTATTGTGTAAAATTTATTAGTATACTATTGCAATGAATAATTATGTCTGTTAAAAGTTGGAAAATAATTGTTGACAAAATTAAATAACTAAAGATTACTGTTAGTGAGGTAGATATATGTGTGAAGGAAATGATTGTATATAATATTGTGGAATGAATAAAAGTATGTAATAATATAATAAAATTAAACTATGTGACATAAAGTCTAATTCATCTTTATGTAGTTTTGGAAGGACTGAATGAATTGGAAGTAATGTATCTTGATAGGCTACCAACGTAGATTAGTGAATAAAATAATTAGAATGAGAGCTACCAATATAAGTCAAATTGTGGGTTGGTTTCAGTATGTAAAGAAGAATCTAAATTGAATAAGTATATGAAATAGAGAAGTATGGGATTGATTTTTATTGGTGATTGTTATGAGGCTGGTAAATAGACCCCACTTTAATGAAATTGTTCCAATCTCAGGTTCTATAGGTGCTGGTTCGCTGAGAAAGGTAATTAGCTGATACCACTAAAAGTACCAGCGAAACTGCTTCCAAAAGGGATAAATTTAGAGCAATGAATTTGACGAGACGAGAACTTAACACATTTATTCTAAATTAAACAATTAATATTAAAGTAAAGTGAAAAATATATACATATATAACTAATTCTCCCTCTATATAAAAAAGATGAAGAAGAAGAAGAAGATATATACGCAAATAAAATAATGTGTACCTAAATATAAATAATTATGAACAGTAAAAAACGGTAATACATATATATTAAAAACTAAAACTAATGAAAATGAACGAATGAAAGAAAACTACGATATTGTTTCTTAAATGGTTCCGCGCACGAAAATAGTCCATTAGGCCTTTATTTTATGAGCTCATAAATATGTCCTTACCTCACCAGCTGGATATCTCTTGCCTCTGCCTCGATATGCAGCAATCTTTCACTCCAATTTTACGAGGAACCAAGTTGACTAAAATTTTAACGTCGTTTTTCGTAGTGATACTTAACGAGAGAGAGAGTATTTGAGTCTTCTGATATAACTATGTATCCACTATCACTATATTATACGAGGAGTGAGACACATACTTGTCTCTTCTGGGGGTACTGTTCTAATTTTTTCTTCAACGAGATAATTTTTGACCTTCTTTTACGGGGAGATATATTTCTGTGCTATATTGTCACTTTGACGTTACCAGAGATGGGAGATGCCGCATATGAACGATAACATATATAAGGAACGTACTTCTTTGAATTTTATGAATATTTTGTGAGAGTTTCGAACATATTGGCCGGCTTTGACAAGGCGATGTCTTGTCAAAATGTCTAAATAAATTAATAAACTAAAAAAAAATCTCGAAGGACCAGATCCCAGATGGATCAGAATGTAACCGTAAACTAAATCTTATACTACTGTGTAACAATGCTAAAAACTAAAATTGAATCATAATACCTCTACTACAAATATGACTGGACTATCATGTCCTGGGCTATGACATTCCAACTTCCATGAGTTTGGAATCATCAATCGGGAGAAGTGAAACACGTGTAATGGGCCTAACATACTCCCCGGATGAAGTTTTAACTTTAATAGATCGGACTAATCCATCCTTACCGGGATATGTCTCAATCACACGTCCAAGTGGCCAACAAAGGGGAGGCGAATCGTCGTCGCGTAAGATAACTAGATCATTATTCTGTATATTTTTAACACGTTTACACCATTTAGGTCGATGTTGCAGTTGATGAAGATACCCTAACTTCCACCTTTTCCAAAAGAGTTGTCGAGCTTGACAAATTTTCTGATATATATCCAATCTATTCGAATTATGTTGCGAGAGATCTCTTTCCGGATGAGCAGTTAATGCAGTTCCGATAAGAAAATGCCCAGGGGTAAGGCAGCCATAATCATTTGGGTCCTCAGAAAGTGGGGAGAGAGGACGCGAATTTAAAATTCCTTCTATTTGGGTCACGATTGTAGAGAAAACTTCATATGTAACTGTGAGATTTTTCATTATTCGGTATAAATGCCGTTTCGTGCTTTTTACGGCGGCTTCTTGAAGACCTGCCCAATGTGGTGCCTTAGGTACTATAAATTTAAATTCTATTCTATTTGTTGCACAGAAATCCAAGATGCAATTAGAGTTTGCATTATTTGCAAAAAAGTGGTGCAATTCAACGAATCTGTTACTTGCACCAGAAAAATTTGTACCATTATCACTCCATATAAGGGCAGGATTGCCTCTACGTGCTATAAACCTTTTCAATGCCATTAGATAGGCATCGGTTGACAAGCTGGTAACAACCTCGAGATGTGTAGCCTTTGTCACCATACAAACAAATACGGCGATATAGCACTTTTCAGTAGCGGCCTTTCGTAATTTAGAGGTTTTTAACAAAAAGTAACCGGCATAGTCGACACTAACTTTAGAAAATGGTCTACAAATTTGAACTCGGTCCTTGTGCATACCGGCCATCATTTGAGTAGCAAATTTTGCTCGAAATCTATGACAAAGAATACATCGGTGAATAACCTTCTTGACCTCATTTAAACCGTTTATTACCCAAAACCGTTGCCGAATATTAGCTAGAGTAGCTTGGACTCCAGCGCGTCCGAGTGATATATGCACAGACTTTATTAAAAGCGAGACTGTGTGGTCCTCCTTTGGCAACAAAACTGGATGTTTATGGTTAAAGGACAGCTCAGACGAGCTTAACCGACCACCTACCAATATAAGCCCACGTGAATTATCGATGAAGGGAGATAGAGACCAAATACGTGACGAGCTTCTTGTGCTATTGTCTAAAAGAACCTTGTATTCAGCTTTAAAATATTTTCTTTGGAGACTTTTAACGATAAAATTTTCTGCATTTAGTCGTTCATCCGCGGTTACTACCTTGCCTGACTGCAAGCGACTATTACTTCCCTTGAAATGAGCATTATGAACGAACCGAAATACATAGCTAACGGCCTTAACTAGTCTTTCATATTCAGAAAATCGCGAGAAAAATTCAACCCAGTCTAGCACATCGTCTATTGCGACGTGATGTGAACGAGAATGTTCCGTTTTTTCTTCCGGTAACGAGTCTAGTAGGATTAACTTTAAATTTGAATAGTCAATAATTCTTTCTTGTAAGAAAGAAGGACCATAAAACCACAGAGAATTATTTGAGAGTTCCTGAGGAAAGGAACCTCGAGAATTTATATCCGCAGGATTGCCTGAGCCTGGTACCTGAGCCTGGTACCTCTGGAGTCAATTCCTTAATTAATGCTACCCTATTCGCAACATACTGTTTCCATTTAGACGAATCACTGGCTAACCAACTTAATACTATCATGCTGTCTGAATATATGTGATATGAGCTAAAGGATAAACCATTCTCAAAATCCTGTTTTAGAGTTGCAAATAACCTAGCAGCTAACACTAGTCCTGCTAATTCCAATCGAGGAATTGTAATTTCCTTTAAAGGAGCTACCCGAGATTTTGCTGCGACCAAACTTGACGAGACTGATCCATCTAGATAAAGGGACCTTATATAAGCACATGTACTATAAGCATCCTTGCTGGCGTCTGAGAAAATATGAAGCTCCTGTTCTCGTATTAACTGTTCATGAAAATACCATCTCGGAATTCTACACATATTCAATGATTCAAAGCCATTGACCAACCTTAACCACTCCTTAATGATGGAATCGTCCGTAATGACGTCATCCCATCCAATTTTCAGTTTCCACAATTTTTGCATTAACAGCTTTCCCTTTAAAACGAATGGGTTAATGATGCCTATTGGATCAAAACACTGACTTACTATTGACAATATGCGACGTTTAGTAAGCTTACCTTCAACTAGAAGACGAGGACTAGAAAAATAAAAACTATCTTCTTGCTGATTCCAATGCAGTCCTAACACTTTACTATTTTGAGATTCGTTAGTGTGAATTTCTACATTATCGCGAGCTACCAGATTGTTAGACATCAAGAACTCTGATGAATTTGAGTTAAACTTATGAAGAGAAAAACAAGCTGCATTTAGAACAGACGACAATTGTTCATACAACACTTGCAAGTCACCTAACGTTTGGGTACCGGCTAAAATATCGTCTATGTATGTCTGATTTAGAATCGCATTGGTAGCAAAGGGCATTTCATGGGCATTGTCCGCTATATCTTTTAAAACTCTTTGACTAATGTATGAACTGCATTTTAACCCATATAACAACCTTTTATACTCAATTATCTGCAATGGGTCCGAGGTATCATTGCGCCATATTATGCGCAATAATGCGTGTTGTGTGGGATCAATGGCAATGTTCATATACATGTTACTTAAATCGGCAGTAAGAACGTACTTAAACATCCTGAAACGACATATAATTGAAAACAATGACGGCTGCAAATTGCCACCATTTAACATTACTTCATTTAAAGCAATGCCGTTAGAAGTAGGACAAGAACCATCGTAAACCACACGAATACCTATACTACCGTCCGCTTTCTGTTTCGAAACATTAAAATGAGGAATGAAGTGTTGATCTTTACCTACCACGGGATGAGGATCTTTGACTATCTGTGAAATTCCTACCTTCAAATGATCATTTATAATAGAATGGTATTGGGTAAATACTTCGGGATTAGCAATCAGCCTTTTTTCAACATTTAAAAACCTTTTCTGCGCAATTCTATAAGAGTCGCCTAGTTTAGACGTCGCATTTTAAGAACTAAAGGGTATAGAGATTTGATACCTGCCATCCGGCAATATCTTGGTTGTTTCTTTAAATATACGCTCAGCCATTTCAGCTTCAGACCCGGGTGTATGGATTATCGGTATCTCTTCAACCTTCCAAAATCTTTCCACGAGAGTGTTAAGGCTTTCATCATTTCCCTCTGACACTAGCAACGATACATGTCGGTCCTGTTCTTCACAAGATGCATGACTCACTAGACCTAAATTTCGAGAAGGATTAGTAGAATCCTTGTGGCGATGATATTTTCTATCAACAGAACCACCAACAATCCAACCGAACAAGGTATTTTGAAGAGTCGGGAGTCCTTTACCTAGGTGAAATATGCCATCCGAGAAAAGTTTATAACAGAAATCTGCGCCGAGGAGAATAGAAATTTCTGACCTAACGTGAAACTCATCATCAGCTAATCTATACTCGAGAGGAATATTGAGCTTGGATATATCAATCTCTACCTGAGGTAACTCACAAGTGATATTTTCTAATACTGCACAATTAATATTTAAACTATTCTTTGTATTACTTGAGTAAACTACGAGATCAACCATTTCTGTTGATTTAACTACCCGAGACCCTACTCCTAGAACACTAGTTGTGTTTGAGTACGTTTGAAAACCTAGTCTTTCCACTAAGCTACTCTTTATCAATGATAGCTGACTAGCCGTATCGATCAGCATTTTACACGAGATATAGTTGTCAAATGCATCTGCTATTTTTACTTTACATGTGGCCAATAGAATAGAGCCCTTTTGTACTAGAGGTCTGCTAACAGCTAGCGCTGCTCGAGAAATATCATTTTCTCTATTGTCATTTAAAATAGGAGCACTCCGTTGTACCTGACTGTCGGCTGAAACTGTAGGAGATTGTCCTCTGGATGCATCAGCGAAGCCTCTTCTACTTCCCATATTCCTGCTGCCTTCACTGTTGGACGAATGGTGCAGGGACGAGTGGTGTTTTTTATGACATAAATCACATAACTGAGACGAAGTACAATTAGCAATTAGATGAGAATGTCCTAGACAATTTATACAAAGCTTCGATCGTTTCACAAAAGACAGCCTATCTTGAATTGAGAGTGCTTGATATGCGTGACAAGCGTAAATTTTGTGACCCGTGTTATTGCAAAATGAGCATTTATTGACATATCCCGAAAACGGACTAGCTTTACGATTTACCACCGTTGTATGAAATGAGGCGTGTGTTTCCTCCTTTCTATAATGAGATTTATTCCTTTCTTTAATGTTTAGATTCTCTAGGTGAGAACATCTTTCATCTATAAAGTTAAGGTATTCATCCAGAGAGTCTATTTTTTCGCCTTTTCTTTCAAATTCTATAAACTTACGTGTACCAAAGTCTAAATGTCTATCAATAAAATTAATCAAAATCAATTGCAATAATTCTGAGTCAGAGAGAGTTAAATTGTTTATAGCTTACAATGTATTTTTTACTTGAATATAAAATTCGCGTACTTGAATATGGCTTGCATTACTATTAAGAGACTTAATATCGAGTAATTCGTTTAATAATGCTTTTATAATATTATATTTATTTGAATATCTATCTTTCAAAGTTTTTAAAGCTATATGAAAGTTATCATTCGAAACTGTTATATTATTAATCATTTTGAGAGCTTCACCTTTAAGATATGACTTTAAATAAATAAATCGTTGTACATCGGTAATTTCATTATTATTTATAATAAGGGCAGAAAATAAATCGAAAAAATTTGACCATTGACTAGGGTCACCAGAGAAATATTGAATAGAAATATTGGGTCACTTTACACTAGGTGCCGTACTTGTCTTATTATTGACTAGTACTTGAGTTGAATCTATTACGGCTCTGTGCTTCTGAGGATTCATCTTCTCAGCTAGACGAGCTGATAACTCAGAAAACAAATCCTCCTGAAGGGACCTGTCCACAGGTTCTTGTGTGTCAGGTGTAGCTAAATCTATTATATCTTGATTTACCGAAAATTTATCAAAGGCATCTTTTAACAGTGACATTTTATTTTCTACAATGAATAAATTAGTTTCCGAGTTTAATTTACTATTAACCCATTTCTGAATTCTGGTCATAGACGCTTTCGCGGATTTGCAATTTTCCTTGGCCGTTTTAATATCCATTCTTAAAGTTCAGAGAAGTACCTGGTTTAGAATAAATGTGTTAATTTATATTAAGAGAAACAAAGAAACTTAATAAAATTGAAGAGAAAAATTAATATGATCTTCAATGAGTTAAATTAAGAGCAAAATAAGCAATTACCAAAATATATTCAGATCCGGCTCGAAGGACCATGTATGAGGCTGGTAAATAGACCCCACTTTAATGAAATTGTTCCAATCTCAGGTTCTATAGGTGCTGGTTCGCTGAGAAAGGTAATTAGCTGATACCACTAAAAGTACCAGCGAGACTGCTTCCAAAAGGGATAAATTTAGAGAAATGAATTTGACGAGACGAGAATTTAACACATTTATTCTAAATTAAACAATTAATATTAAAGTAAAGTGAAAAATATATACATATATAACTAATTCTCCCTCTATATAAAAAAGATGAAGAAAAAGAAGAAGATATATACGCAAATAAAATAATGTGTACCTAAATATAAATAATTATGAACAGTAAAAAACGGTAATACATATATATTAAAAACTAAAACTAATGAAAATGAACGAATGAAAGAAAACTACGATATTGTTTCTTAAATGGTTCCGCGCACGAAAATAGTCCATTAGGCCTTTATTTTATGAGCTCATAAATATGTCCTTACCTCACCAGCTGGATATCTCTTGCCTCTGCCTCGATATGCAGCAATCTTTCACTCCAATTTTACGAGGAACCAAGTTGACTAAAATTTTAACGTCGTTTTTCGTAGTGATACTTAACGAGAGAGAGAGTATTTGAGTCTTCTGATATAACTATGTATCCACTATCACTATATTATACGAGGAGTGAGACACATACTTGTCTCTTCTGGGGGTACTGTTCTAATTTTTTCTTCAACGAGATAATTTTTTACCTTCTTTTACGGGGAGATATATTTCTGTGCTATATTGTCACTTTGACGTTACCAGAGATGGGAGATGCCGCATATGAACGATAACATAAATAAGGAACGTACTTCTTTGAATTTTATGAATATTTTGTGAGAGTTTCGAACAGTGATAGTGGAGTGAACAGACTGAACTAAATGAATATATTTAAGTGCAGAACTTAATGAACGTATGTGATTGCAACTGAAATCAAACAAATGTAAAATGTGAAAAAATTATTTTAAATTGGGATAAATGGATATTGGAAGTTACCTGATATGATTGGAAATGAAAAGATAGATGAAAAAAGAATAGTGAATACATTAAAACTTAAATGTTGTAGTCTGAAAGAAGTTTGACTGAATGGATCATAATGGATGTAGGTGTGCAATATCGTATTGTTAAGTAAAGTCTAAGAATCTAAAAAGAAAGTAGTGACAGAATGTTACTAAGTAAGAAAAGTGATATATATGACAGACCAGAGTGATTGGCTGTGTGGTGTTTTTTTATTGTAAACGGAGATCAGAGAAAATGAGTAAGTAACATAACAGGCAACAGGATAAAATGAGTGATAAGGTACATTCCAAAGAGACAATATACCAGACAGATTTAAGGATTATTAATAATAAGAGCCATTTAAATAAATTATGAAAGAAATGGTGAGATGAGATATAGAGGACCTGAAGAAAGACAGAGACACGGGGTCAAACCAGAAATGACTAGGAATGGAGAAAAATGTGAAGGATAGGAAAATAGAAGAGTCAAAACTGTGTTAGGGATGAGAGAGTGGGAGAGGCAATAATGAAGTGGAAAAGAAGATGCAAGTTGAGATATGTGTTAATGGGTGATTAGTATTGAAAGAGAAGATTGTTAGAAACTAGTGTGGTAGTGGAAAAAGCGGGGAGGGGGAAAAATGGAGAATAGGAGTAAAGGGGGAGGGGGTGAGGGGAATAATGAGATAAAACTAGGGTTGGATTAAGGGAATAGTTGTCGATGGATAGGAGTAAAAGACGATTTAAAGTGGTTTGGTGATTAACGCAATTGGGGCTGGTCCTCATGTCTCTGGAAATCTCAAGGTCCTCGTAAAAATCCAGGTGTAGATTGTTTCTATCTTGGATGTTATGGATTAATTTAACACCATCAGGGATGTTAAGATGATGATTATTAACTTTTAAATGATGGGAATAGGTTGATGTAGTGTCTCTTTTAGAATGTTCAGCAGATCTGGTTGAGAGTGATCTGTAAGTCCTGCCGATGTAAGAGGCATCACAATCAGAACAAGTCAGTCTATAAACACCACTACGGTTCATATAGTGTATTGTATCCTTAGTATTTGTCAAAAAGTAGCCAAGGGTATTTCCAACTTTGAAAGAAATATGTATGTTTTCAGAAGAGTTAGATACAATACGTTTAATCTTTTCAGATAGATTGGGGTTATGATATGGTAGTGACCTGTAAATAGCAGAAGAGGAAGATGACTGATGGAAAGCAGAATTTTGAAGCAATCTAGATTCTCTTTTACGGATGAGTTTATCTATTATAGAGGGATCGTAACCATTGTTGACAGCTATTTGTTTTATAATGTTGAGTTCTTTTTTGAATGAATCTGTTGACATAGGTATAGAGAAAAGTCTGTGTGTGAAGCGTCTAAAAGCTGCTAGTTTGTGTTATAGAGGATGATTAGAAGAAAAATGAATTACATGCTCAGTTTGGGTGGGTTTACGAAAGATACCAAAGTTGAATTGGTTGTTAAGTCTGGTAATAGATAAATCAAGGAAATTAATGGCCTGAGAAGATTCTAGTTCCATGGTAAATTAGATATTTGGGTGAATTAGGTTAATTTTAAGAAGTAGTTGTTGAGCTGAGTCATGATGTCCAGCAATGAAGACCAAACAGTCATCTACGTAACGGAACCAATGTAAAATTTCTGGATATTTCATAATGTGATTGGACTCTAAATGATCCATAAAGACATCAGCTAGGAATGGGGATAAGTAACTGCCCATTACAAAACCATCTGGTTGTTTATAGAATTGGTTGTTAAATTGACAGAAATCTTGAGATAGACATAATTCAAGGATATCTAGTATCGGTGAAATGACATTGGGCTGAACAGACTTGTTGACTAAGAGTGATTTTACCAGACTTAAAGTTTCGATTTTGGGCACTGAAGTAAATAAGTTGCTTACATCAAAAGAAAGCATAGTTATGTCTGGATTGAGATTGATGAGTTGAAGTTTATCAACTAATTGGTATGAATTTGATACAGTAAAACGGGGTGTGAAGTTGATTAAATTTTTTAAGGTATTGAGTATGAATTTTGATAAAATAGAAACTGGAGTGTTAATGAAACTGACGACAGGACGTATAGGAATTCCAGCTTTATGTATCTTGGGTAAACCGTACAACCTCGGAATAAGAGGGTTACCAGGAAGTTTGTTCTAAGGGGCTTCATAATTGGATAGAAATTCGGAGTGTTTTTATTAATGACAGTACGGTCTATTTGGCTCTTCAGTATTTGCGACTAGCAACACGACGAAACAACTTGAAACTCGATATATGCTTTATTCAACAGTGTCTCAAATTCAAAGTTTTTCCAACTTTTAGTATAGTCAGGACATCAAAAAATGTACCACCTAACATCAGGACTTCACTACAGATAAAACTTATGAAAAAAGAGATATTTTCACAATATTGCAAACTTAATTACATCAATTGTAAGCTTAAGGTAATGTATGATTCTTTGCTCGATATTTTTGGATTCATTAACATCAATAATTTTTCGACAGATGTGCATGACAAGGTAGATGCTTCTAACACAATTAAGTTCAATAGAGTACATAACAAGCTTATTAATCTTATTAGAGACAAAACTGTATATGATCAAGCCTCTCAGGATAGAAATAACAATAAAAAGTTTTCAGATTTTCAATTCCACCCTAGAATAAAGAACCTTACCGATATCAGCTTTTCAACAGATGGAATTAAATTATTAAACTATGGTCTCAAATACTCCGTTCCTAAAGATTTATCTTTACACGATTTGAGAGTCTATCTATTGAGACAGATATAGTAATCCAAAATCTTTCATTATCTCTTTCACAAAGAACGTCAACTAGAAATTCCTGTTACCGTTACATCAATAAATATAAAAATAAGATTTCTTCATCTTCAAATTCTTCTTCTTCTCATAACTCTTCTTTCATTGATAATTTATCATTCAAACAAGCTCAATCTCATCTCAAAACTCTTAAATCAATTAAACATAAAATTGCTAATCACAACCTAATTTTTTCTAAGGCTGATCAAGGTAACTGTTTGGTTATTCTAGACCGTGATACTTACAACAATAAAGTTTTATCTTTTATAGATGACAACCACTTCACTATTTTACCAACTGATCCTTCCAAGAGATTCATAAGTAAATTGAATGATAACATCAAAAACACTCCGAATTTTTATCCAATTATGAGGCCCCTTACAACAAACTTCCTGGTAACCCTCTTATTCCGAGGTTGTACGGTTTACCCAAGATACATAAAGTTGGAATTCCTATACGTCCTTTCGTCAGTTTCATTAACACTCCAGTTTCTATTTTATCAAAATTCATACTCAATACCTTAAAAAATTTAATCAACTTCACACCCCGTTTTACTGTATCAAATTCATACCAATTAGTTAATAAACTTCAACTCATCAATCTCAATCCAGACATAACTATGCTTTCTTTTGGTGTAAGCAACTTATTTACTTCAGTGCCCAAAATCGAAACTTTAAGTCTGGTAAAATCACTCTTAGTCAACAAGTCTGTTCAGCCCAATGTAATTTCACCGATACTAGATATCCTTGAATTATGTCTATCTCAAGATTTCTTTCAATTTAACAACAAATTCTATAAGCAACCAGATGGTTTAGCAATGGGCAGTTGCTTATCCCCATTCCTAGCTGATGTCTTTATGGATCATTTAGAGTCCAATCACATTATGAAAAATCCAGAAATTTTACATTGGTTCCGTTACGTAGATGACTGTTTGGTCTTCATTGCTGGACATCATGACTCAGCTCAACAACTACTTCTTAAAATTAACCTGATTCACCCAAATATCAAATTTACAATGGAACTAGAATCTTCTCAGGCCATTAATTTCCTCGATTTATCTATTAGAAGACTTAACAACCAATTCAACTTTGGTATCTTTCGTAAACCCACCCAAACTGACCATGTAATTCATTTTTCTTCTAATCATCCTCTACCACACAAACTAGCAGCTTTTAGAAGCTTCATACACAGACTTTTCTCTATACCTATGTCAACAGATTCATTCAACAAAGAACTCAACATTATAAAACAAATAGCTGTCAACAATGGTTACGATCCCTCTATAATAGATAAACTCATCCGTAAAAGAGAATCTAGATTGCTTCAAAATTCTGCTTTCCATCAGTCATCTTCCTCTTCTGCTATTTACAGGTCACTACCATATCATAACCCCAATCTATCTGAAAAGATTAAACGTATTGTATCTAACTCTTCTGAAAACATACATATTTCTTTCAAAGTTGTAAATACCCTTGGCCACTTTTTGACAAATACTAAGGATACAATACACTATATGAACCGTAGTGGTGTTTATAGACTGACTTGTTCTGATTGTGATGCCTCTTACATCGACAGGACTTACAGATCACTCTCAAACCAGATCTGCTGAACATTCTAAAAGAGACACTACATCAGCCTTTTCCCATCATTTAAAAGTTAATAATCATCATCTTAACATCACTGATGGTGTTAAAATAATCCATAGCATCCAAGACAGAAACAATCTACGCCTGGATTTGTACGAGGACCTTGAGATTTCCAGAGACATGAGGACCAGCCCCAATTGCGTTAATCGCCAAACCACTTTAAATAGTCTTTTTACTCCTATCCATCGACAACTATTCCCTTAATCCAACCCTAGTTTTATCTCATTATTCCCCTCACCCCCTTCCCCTTTACTCCCATTCTCCATTTTCCCCCTCCCCGGCTTTTTCCACTACCACACTACTTTCTAACAATCTTCTCTTTCCATACTAATCACCCATTAACACATATCTCAACTTGCATCTTCTTTTCCACTTCATTATTGCCTCTCCCACTATCTCATCCCTAACACAGTTTTGATTCTTCTATTTTCATATCCTTCACATTTTTCTCCATTCCTAGTCATTTCTGGTTTGACCCCGTGTCTCTGCCTTTTTTCAGGTCCTCTATATCTCATCTCACCATTTCTTTCATAATTTATTTAAATGGCTCTTATTATTAATAATCCTTAAATCTGGTTTATTGTCTCTTTGGAATGTACCTTATCACTCATTTTATTCTGTTGCCTATTATGTTACTTACTCATTTTCTCCCATCTCCGTTTACAATAAAAAAAAACACCACACAGCCAATCACTCTGGTCTGTCATATATTATATCACTTTCCTTACTTGGTAACATTCTGTCACTACTTTCTTTTTGGATTCGTAGACCTTACTTAACAATACGATACTGCACACCTACATCCATTATGATCCATTCAGTCAAACTTCTTTCAGACTATAACATTTAAGTTTTAATGCATTCACTATTCTTTTTTCATCTATCTTTTCATTTCCAATCATATCAGGCAACTTCCAATATCCATTTATCCCAATTTAAAATAATTTTTTCACATTTTACATTTGTTTGATTTCAGTTACAATCACATACGTTCATTAAGTTCTGCACTTAAATATATTCATTTAGTTCAGTCTGTTCACTCCACCATCACCAATAGAAATCAATCTCATACTTCTCTATTTCATATACTTATTCAATTTAGATTCTGCTTTACATACTGACACCAACCCACAATTTGACTTATATTGGTAGTTCTCATTCTAATTATTTTATTCACTAATCTACGTTGGTAGCCTATCAAGATACATTACTTCCAATTCATTCAGTCCTTCCAAAACTACATAAAGCTGAATTAGACTTTATGTCACATAGTTTAATCTTATTATTACATACTTTTATTCATTCCACAATATTATATACAATCATTTCCTTCACACATATATCTACCTCACTAACAGTAATCTTTAGTTATTTAATTTTGCCAACAATTATTTTCCAACTTTTAACAGACATAATTATTCATTGCAATAGTATACTAATAAATTTAACACAATAAATAGCCACCTTTTGTATTATACTGTTTTCTCGCAATATTCTACCGTTTACCTTCAACCTGTTGCCTGCTTGCCTTGTTAGGCAACCAACAGTACATCACATAAAAATACTCTTAAATTCTGGTTTTTTGGTTTGTTTAGCTTTGTTTTTCCACGCAAGTCTAATTATCTTTTATTATGTAGAGTATTTCCTTGTTTCAACAAAACTCAACTTTCATCTCGTCATTTGACATTCGATGACGTCACAACTTATACCATGAAATATATCTGCATTAAATTTAATGGATCTATAAGTTATTCTGGAATAGAGAGTTGCTAATTTAAACTTTACAGTAGATTTTATTATTCAAATAATTTAAATTATTTTTGCAGACAAACCTTTCCTTTTTTTTTAATCCAAAATCAAATGAAACTTTAACCAAAAATTGGCTTTATCTTGTCATGTCATGTCACTATTGTCAAATTGTATATCCACTTACTAATTTCTCAGTTGGTCTGTGCCCATTGAATTGGCAAGTACCTAGCATCTTCGAGCAGGGAACCATGGCACCCTTTTAGCATGTGTTCCACTTTATCTATCAACATCGACTTGTAGTCATAAAATTTTAATATATTATATTATGTAAACCATATACAATGAGGTTAACACTATTTACAGTGTGCTAGTTTCAAACTACTCGGCAGGATGTAAGTATTCCCACATTTTTCATTTTAACAGTCACAATTTTAACCTTTTGCTTTAAACTAACGTGGAAATACTTCATTCTAGGCACTGAAGATGTTCTGTATAGAATGAAAACGTTTTGCAATCCATGACATTTTATAGTTTTAAATAAACGATTTTATACCAGAATACATCTCGAAGTTTTTACTTCTGTATTGGTTTTTTAAACTATGGTATACAGCCAACTATTGGGATTTTCCCATTGGTTTTTTATTTTTTTTTAAGAAGTTATACTTCTATTATAATATAATTTCGACGAAATAAATATACCTACTTAACAGTTACAAAAAATTAACAATAATTACCAAAAATGAACCAAAACTTAACAATGCCAAATAATAAAAAAAAAGAAAAAATATGAATCGTCCTGGATTTGAACCCGCAACCTCGCGATTTTTTTATCTCTGGTCCAATGCTTTACCATCAAGGCCATCAAGCCGCATGCAACTTACCTTTCAGATATATCTACATAATTATACATCACGGTGACAAGTGAAATATAAAAATAGATATTTTATTATTTTACGCCCAAGAAAGACAAATCCAAAGACACAAAATTATAATAAAAAACCTTTTAAACCACCTTTTTCAAATTGCGCAAGTTGTATTATTAATATTAATGTTAATAACTGAAATATAAATGTTTTGACGTTTCACAATTTGACAATTCACTTTTAACTGCAGTGCCTTAAAATTTTTAAAGCACTAGTGCCTTAAAGTGTCATTTTTAACGCTCCTATGGAGTCCTAAAAACCCATTTTTAACACGTTTGTAGAAAAATATATTTAAAAACACTAATATATTCTTTCCACACCTTTTATGGACTAATACATACATAAATTAAAACATTTTGAAGAATAACTTCAAAAATATAATATGAAAACTATTTAAAAAGGCAGTATAACTATTAACTAACCTTTGTTGTTTCTCTTCCCACAAATTTTAAAACGCAACAACCATACATAACCAAACCGTCAACTGTCCAAACCACAGCTGCGCTACAGCTGCCATATTGGATAATTTTTGACATCTCATTTGAACATCCAATCAGAACAAAGTTATAATGCGCATGCGCCGGGATCGTAGGTTTTAACATATAAAAATTCACCCTCATAGCGCGCGTAAAGAAGTGTAACTTCCAAAAGCCGCCGAGTCAGAATGGAATTATAATGGAGGCAATATTAATAATATTGATAATATGATTATTAATTGGATAATATTATTAATTATGGTAATTGTTAGCACATTGATATGCGATTTTATTACATAAGAGAAAATCATGAGACAAGAAACGGTAAGAAAGAGGGAAAACCCGAATATTAAAACAGGATAATTATGGTTAATTCAACTGAACGACATAGTGAAAACTACATTACGACTTGTCCGTAGAATAGAGTCTGATGTGATAATAGAACAAAAATTAGGTAAATAGTTTAAATAAATCAGCAATGCAAGCTCTATCTAACTGTGTTTTTAAAATTTTTCTATTGCATTTGGATTGGAAGATATAAAATCGAATAACGTCCCATGTCTTGTTCACTACGAAGTAAAAGGAACTTAGTGAACATGACGTCGTGCCGAGGAATAGAGGTAAGCGCGCGCTCCGTCTGATTCTCATTCCAGACGTTTTTGCTTGGAGAGTGGTTGTGTTTAACTGAGTTCTAGTCCACAATAATTATTTAATGTTATACAAGTGAATCTAAACTGATAATAGTGAATAATAATATATATCATTGTGTAAAATGTCACGATCACGTAGAATACTTAATATGCTAAACGAAAACATAGTTTTGCCCGAGTCTTGTGCCCAAACTTTAAATGTTTCGCCGATTACTACAAGGACCAATATGACTGATGGTAAGTGTTTGTACTAAATAATCTGTTTAAAGCCAAACATTAACATTTAAATAACAAAAAAACAGAAAGAGGATAATTACAATAGTGCTTTTCAAAAAATAGTTTTTTGTTGAACTATATCCACATAGAACGTTATTCGATATAGTTGTGATAATAATCTTTGCATGCATTAAAATACTAAAAATTCTGTTCCGTAGTTAACTATAACCTTATTATTTGCTTTTAACAAGATTAACGTTCTATGCAAAATGTTGAAGCATATCAAAAGATAGAACATTATTCTATAGATTGTGATGAAATATTAAATGATTCATATTTACATAGGACATTTTTCACTGAAAGTTTTAGGTAAAATTATTAGTTCTATGTAACATCCGGACTTTTTACTCGGAGATGAAATAAGTTAAGACGTTTTTCGCTTTAAAATATTCCAAATTTAAAGAAAATACTTGCTTATTAAATACTGGATAGATAAAAATAAATGTAATTAATTGCTACCACACTGACCAAATTATAATTTTATGATTATTCCATAGGTATGACGTTTTTTCTTTTTAGTTACAGAAGATATACAAGTGCGGAAGAAATTGATTCAGACCTACAGGGAATCGTTGAAGATGTTTTAAGGGAAGAGAATATTGTGGAATATAATGCTCCGGAAGATGAAAGTAATCCTTTGAGTCCCGTTGCTCTTGAGGCTTCCCAGTATTTTAGACATTCTCCGACGATAGAAATCGACGAATTGGAATGTTCTGACATTACACCTACTTCCACTTGTACAGACCGTGGCCGTAGTTTAACACCAATGCCATCACCTCTTAATTTTCATGCCGTCTGTGACAACGAGTTTTGTGCAGATCACGAAAAACAATATGTTCTTCAGGTGCCTTCTCCTTCGGTTAGCAGTGCAAGCTCTTCTGCTACAAATAAAAGTAACGCAACACCTAAAACAACTAAAAAACGACCGAGGCGACAGAAAGAGTGGTCTGATGTTAAAAGAAAGTGTCTGAAAAACTTGGGACAGAAGTATATGAGTAAAGGTGGAGTAGCTAAGGACGAAAAAACATTAGGACTACCATGCCAATGCCGCTACAAATGTTTTGATAAGATTTCTCATCAACAGAGGGTAGATTTCTTCTCAAAATTTTGGCAACTAGGTGATAGAGCGAAGCAATGGCACTTTATCGTTAAGTTCTCTCAAAAATTTGATAAGAAAAGGTGCCTTAACCAAGCTACTCCAAATAACCGCAAATATACTTATAAATACTTCCTACCTCTGATCACTGACTCAAACGTATCACATTGCGACACGGTTCCAGTGTGCCAAACAATGTTTGTCAACACACTTGCAGTGAGCACAAGAATCTTGAAGACTGCATGGAAAAAATTCGACGGAACTTCTTATATAGAAGAGGATAAACGAGGCCGCCACGACAATCATAAAACGGTTCTAACTGATGCTATGGTGCAAAGTGTATGCGATCATGTGAAATCGTTCGTTCCCGTTGAATCGCACTACATACGTAAGAACAGCAAAAAACTGTACCTAAATGGAGATTTAAGTATTGCTAAGATGCACAAACTTTATCTGGAATGGTTTGATGATGCAAAATATACATGTAAAGCTTCAAAAGAGCGACAATATCGTGATATTGTTAATTCACATTTCAATTTATCATTTCACATACCAAAAAAAGACCAGTGCGATGAATGCCATATTTTCCATCAAAAGAAAGTTCCAACAGAAGAAGAGAAGAGTAAATTTGACAAACACCAAGATAATAAAAAGGTTGCCAGGCATTTAAAAAGCGAAGATAAAAAAGAAGCGATAGAGTCAGAAGGAAAAATTT
Organism: Diabrotica virgifera virgifera; assembly: GCF_917563875.1. NCBI lineage: Eukaryota > Metazoa > Arthropoda > Insecta > Coleoptera > Chrysomelidae > Diabrotica > Diabrotica virgifera. The sequence continues at coordinate 237,862,575 of NC_065443.1, read as the reverse complement.
TAACAGCTGTATTCGATTTCGAGAAGGTACTGACTTGCCCACATGGAAATGTCAGTATCTATTACTATAAACGGAAGCTGTCTTGTTTAAATTTTACTGTTTTCGATATGGGAAAGAAAAAGGCCACATGCTACATGTGGGATGAATCAGTGGCAAAACGTGGGGCCAATGAAGTGAGCAGTTGTTTATTGGATTTTATTGAAAATAACGTTAAAAAAGGTGCCAAAGAGTTCCGTTTTTGGTCAGACAATTGCGCTGGCCAAAATCGCAATCGAATTGTCTTTTCATTGTACGTTTACGCTGCAAAAAAATTCAGTATTTCGATTACACATCGTTTTTTGGAAAAAGGGCACACTCAAAATGAAGGTGATAGTGTTCACTCTGTAATTGAGCGTGCCTCTGAAACAAAAATGATATACACTCCGGATGAGTGGCGTCTGTTAGTGAAATGGTCAAAAATTGAAGGAGAACCCTACGAAGTTAGAAATATGAAACAGGAAAATTTTTTTGATTTCAAATCCCATATCAATGATAAAATTTGGCTTAAAAATATCAAAGGCGTCAAGATAGCGTGGAATACTATAAAAGAGGTTCATGCAAACTGTAATGATCCTAATAAATTATTTTATAAGTATCAATTGACACAAAGCGATTACGATACTTTGGTTCTTCGAGGTAACACAAGAAATTCGTTACAGACCGACCTGAAGACTTTGTATTCTGAGCCTATCAAAATATCCATTGATAAATATAAAGATTTGATTGGTATGTGTCAATCTGGTGTTATTCCAAGAGATTATTATACTTTTTTTAATTCATTGCCACATCACAATAGTAATGTTATTAACGAATCTGCAGATTCAGATTGATTTTCTTATCATTAATTTAGTAGTTAAGTAAATGCTGTTGTTTAATTTTTTATAGGTTTAGTTTTGTTTACGTTAGTATAATTATTATGACTTTAAATACACTTAAGATAAAACCGTTAGCAAGAATTTGTTAATGAGTGACTGTGAAATAAAATATGTTCCTATTCAGCAGTCTAATTTAGCAGAAGTTGTAACTCTATATTATGTTGTTATAAAACTACTATAATAGGAATTCCTGTGATAGCTAATGCTACGTTAATAACGTTAAAGTGTATTATTTAAAAATTTAGTAAAAATAAATAAACAAATAATTTTACACCTTTATAAAAATAAACTTACCTACCTAGTTTCATTTATTACTAGTTCCTTGATAAATCGCATTAAGGGTTTACCTAATTAAGGACAGTTTTGAATAATAATTATTATGAATAATAATAATTATTGGGAAAAATAATAAAATCTTGATTTTAATAGAATTCAATTAACTTAAGTAACTTAATTCGGTAAAATAGGGAATACGTATTACCTAGTCCGTATAGATCAAGAAATTATTTACAGAAAATTTGTCAAATTATAGTACATATACTCACATATGACCAAAACGAAATACGTAATTCCGGACAAAAATGCACTAAATACATATAAGACGAAGTATTCTTTTTAAGTTTCCGTAAAATAATGTTTTATATTCACTAATGACATTCGTGATTCCGCCTTAAAACGTCGCATGTTAAGATCAGACCCACTATTATACGAAATAATAAACATAAAAAAGATGTGTAATTGGTAATAGAAATGAACCCATCTGCCTAAAAACATATCCGAAATTCAGTACTTTAAGTTTATGAGTTTAGGATATAAATACGTTTATGTCTTTAAAACGCTCTGCTGAGAACTATGCATCTTGCAGATAAGACTTTGTTCTACGGATGAGTCGATTATATTATATCTGAAGAAATATACAAATTTATAACAATTGAGGGGCCAGACGTAAAAGGGTTAAGTGCAGTTTTGATAGTTCTGAGATAATCAGCTTCAAAGTTGTTTGAGTTTTATAAATTGTAGGAGTCATTATTCTAAAATATGTCTAGTGAACAATGTACTATAAAATGATAAAAATATAGGGGTATAATATTATTACTCTTACTATATCATTCCTTTTTTCAAATATTAAAAAACTGTACTTGAATCGGTACATGGTGGTGATAAATGTTACTGGTAAAACGGTTCCAGTGCAGATGTTAACTACATATTACTAATCATTAGGGAGCGGATTTATATGCGATCAATTTTAATGAAATATGCGCATATATATGCAGTAAAAAATTACGAAACATGCGCAAGTTATGCACAAAAATTCAAAAAATGCGCATTTCGAGAAACCACAAATTTTCTGTTCTATTCTATTCTAAGGGCTTCTTTTATAGGGGGGCGGCAATCTTATTTATTATCTTTCAAATAAAATCATTATTTTTTACATATGTAATTTATTCATATTTTTCACAAAAACTGATACCAATACTTACCTATTTAAAATAAAACAACAATATCACTATAATATATCTTCGATTATAATTCACTACAATGGGTTTTCCCAAATTTTTTTACGAGTAAACATTTTCTTTGATCAGATAAAATATTTTTATAACTTGAACAACTCCTTTCGACATCAACATAAGTAAAATAACTTATTAAATATAATAAAATAACTTGTGAAAGCCGAAAATTCTGCACCAAAATCAATTTAAAAATAAATTTCAAAGTTTTAAAGCCGTCTAAAGACGAAAATCGTAAAACTATAATTAAAGGTGTAAATTCTCTTAACAATAGGAAATTTAAAAGAATTACCAGAATTATAGGGTCCTACTAAATTAGGATACAAATAGTACTAAATATAATAAAAGCAAATAAAATTCGGATTTCCCGGTAAACCATCCTTCATCATTTTAACATCATACAATCATTTTATAACGGCGTACTATAAGCACTGTAAGTACTTTGTGTTAAGATCAGGGGCCGGATTACGTACACTCGATACGAATCGTATCCGCCATGTTTTCCCATAAGGCGCTACGGTAAAACATGGCGGATACGATGCGTATCGAGTGTACGTAATCCGGGCCCTGGTATTTTCTAAGAAAAAATGAAAAGCCAGTGAATGAGCCGTCTCTCTTCAGGTATTTCTCGAATTAATAGATAGGACAGCCTGTGCGGGGAAATATTTTGTGTCGAATTAAAAAATTTAATTTTTTTTGTGGACTTAATGTTTTTAAATAGGCACAAGATATGCATGTTTCTTTAAAAATATGCAAAAGTTAGTAAAGTTCTCTAATATGCGAAATATGCATGCAATATGCATTTAGCATAAAATCCGCTCCCTACTAATCATTTTTGTCCCAGCTGTTATCCACAGTGTAGCTACAACTGACAAGTTATATAATACTTAATTAGTCTTCAAAATTGCTCACAAATCTAATATTTATTCACTTGAAATCAATCCTGTATTAACATGTTTTTACACATTACAGAATACTAAAAATAGTTTTGTGGTAAAATGGTTCAAGTGAACTTAAACTCCTTTATTACTATTGTTTTTACAGAATACTAAAAATAGTTTTGTGGTAAAACTGTTCAAGCGCACGGTTAAACCTGTTTGCTACCAAAGCAAACTGCAATTATTGTTTTCACTGAACTAAATACAATGGGGATAGATGGCGATTGTAGGACGAAATATGCTTAAATCGTTTTACCACCAAGTTGTAATACCATTTAAGTATGCGAATCTGTACTTAGAGTAAAATTTAAAAAAAGTGCACTTAAACCCTTTTACTTCTAACCCCCTCCATTCATACGTGAGAAATATGAAATAAGAACAATTTAGTACTTACCCACCTCGTCACTCCACGGGCCCATTAGTAGCATTCCGACTCCCATGGAACCGCAACTTTCTCCAGCTATTATAACTTGATTGGGATTGCCCCCAAATCGACGAATATTTTTGTTTACCCATCTCAAAGCCAGTTGCACATCCTTCATACCAAGGTTACCAGGAATAACATCATCTTCTGTCGTAGCAAAACCTATTGATTATTTGGTTAATAAGCTAATTATTTACATAACTGAGACATATGTTTGATAAGTTAAATAGAAAATAACTATGAATAATATAACACTTTCCCCTACAATACTTTATTAATAATTTTAATTAATTTAGTAATTTTTGATTATTCCAAAAATAATTACCAAATGCATTTAGTCGATAATTTGTTGCTACGACAACAATCCCATGACCCATTAGATATTTTGGACCGTAATCATCATAAGTTCCAGAACCCCAGTTGAAGCCACCTCCGTGAATCCAAAATAAAACTGGTAGAGCATTATCACCCCCTGGTTGCTTAAAAATATACAAATAACATCAATCAAAACCTTGTGTAACTTATATACCTACTTTCTGCGAATTTTAACGAAATTACTGCAAATTGTAATTGAGAAAATCACCACTCCTATTAATTTTTAATTGTAGTGTACCTACTATATTTTACTTTTTTTAGCATCCAGTCATTTATTGCGTCTATATTTGTTGCAGTTAGCGAACTGCATCTTACAGAGTTTTGGAGATCTTAGGTATACTTTCAGTTAATAACGATTTATTTTTTACATATATCTACACGTACTACCACGATTTATAAACGCACTGGGCCTCGATTTTTGACCCTTCGCTTCGTTATCGAACGTATTTGTTTCGTATCTGTTTAGTATATGGAGCGAATACGTTCGATAACGAAGCAAACGTTCAAAAATCGAGGCCCAGGACCTCGATTTTTGACTCTTCGCTTCGTTATCGATCATTCGCTATCTGTACACTTAACAGATCGAAGCGAATACGTTCGATAACGAAGCGAAGGGTCAAAAATCGAGGTCCAGGCAGCGTTCTGATAGGCACGGAAGGCCACATCCTCCTAAACCTAAAACTTCCAAAAATCTATTTCGCGAAATCGGCATCCAAATAACCGACATACACAATTCCTGGACAGAGAGCCAAGGTAGTTGGCTTTCTAGACGAGCACATTTACGGAGAAGAGCATAAATTTACAAATTCTAAGCCGGAAAATGAAGGGAAAATTCGTTTAGTGTCACTCCTCAGATTAGGTGGCTGCAGCCCATCAATGTTCCTTGGATGCTCCACTTTATAGGTTATCTAAGGTAAGCACCAGATATTAAGCACCCTTAACAATATGCCAAAAGACTAGAGTGGGATGGCGAGATCAAAAAAGGAGCTTGGGCATCAAGGCAGCTTCTCCGATTTTTTTTATTTTTGAAAATAAAGAAAATACTAGATCCTTTGTAACAGGTATATTTAAGAGACCCCAATAAGGGTTACATTACATTACCAAAACGTTTTTGGATTAACAAATAATCCATCATCAGTGTTAAGGGAACATCCATAAACTACGTCAAATTTTGGAGTTTTTAATACGTCGTAAAGCGTCGTTTGAAGTTGACCCCCCCCTCATACCGATATCGCAATTGCAACTCATGACCCCCCTTTTTAGTGATTTTTTTTTTAAATTCCATGTTATTCCTAGATTTTTAAAAGTTAGCTCCCCTAGTTTATTTACGAATGTATCCAAATCAGTAATACTATGTAGCGCATTAATATCCGCGTACTCTCTCAATTCAATGTACAACTAATAATTAGCTATATAGTTACAAAAGACAACACTTTTATCGGAGTTCCTATGCTTTCTTAATTGCATCATATAAATCTTGATACTTATTTTGTTTTGATTTCAATGCAATTTCTTTTATTAAGTATAAGTAGATACAATGTACTAACTAAATAGAATAGCATATTTTATTTCTATTCATTCTTTTAGAATTTTTTCACACAGAGTATTGCACTAAATAAGTGAACAGTTTAATATTTATTGCTTCCAGACGTTGTTCTGAAAGAAGCGTTTGTTTAAAGACATAGGACAATGTTTTATTGTTTGTTATTCTGTATAAAACATATAAAATATACATAAGATACTGACTAGTATGTGAGTGTTTTGATGACTAATAATTTGATCTAATTTGTTAAATACAGGTGAACCCAAAAAAAGGAGAAAGATGGCGTATTTCGTTTGGCTAAAGAAATGTTGCTATGTGTGAATGAAAATGAGACTAAAAACATTCGATGAGACTGATAACCCAAGAAAATCAACTTCATACTGCCTGAAAATAAACGGATGAATAAGGAAGAAGGGTGAAGGATCAGGGTGGTAGGATATGGAGATAATAATTAACGTAGAAGATATATAACGAATAATGTGGTTGTATGTCGGAAGTACTGTAGAAGTGAAAGTAATTAAAAATGCGGAAAGATGATATCTGAACAAGATATATTAAGAGTATGAAGTAGGATGTTGTCATAGATGATAATACAAAGAAGATGAGAGGATGTAGATGATATGGGTTATGAAAGAAATTGTCAATATAGGGGGATGGAAATCTCAAGATACATGGCGATTACCACAATTCGGATTTCTATGCTTCTCTTTATCTATTCTTCAAAAATGAAAACTTCTTGCTATTGGCATCATCATGTCAATAAGAGTTGGAATTTATTATATTTGTAAGTGAATGTGTGTGTGTGTGTGTCCTTACTGCATACCGTAAAATGGGGTTACTTTGACCGCCGGGGTTAATTTGACCGAAAACATGGAGAAATATCTATTGTGATATACTTCAGCCATCCTGTATAATTTTTAAAATTATTTTTAACGATTCAAATGTATAAATATCTAAGAATTGATTTTTAAATAAAAAAAAAGAATTAATATTCCAAGGGTTGTTAAATCCACCGATATAACGAATTAAGAAAAAATGGTTTAAACGGTCAAATTAACCCCACCTAAAAGAAAAATAAGTTAACAGGCAAAAAGCATATACGGTCATCTTCCCCCCAGATGGAGTGAACTTGACCAAAGGCATTTTTTATTTTTTATGTAGGTTATGATTATTTTCTTGTAATTATAATCTAAGCTACTGAAAGTAGACGCCTAAACCCATAACATAATTACATAAACAAAAATGTAGCCAAATTTAAAATATGATTTTTATAGGATTAAAAGTACAAAATCGGTCAAAGTCGCCCCATTTTACGGTACAACGCTGACTGTGGAGTATAAATAATCTAAAAAACTCTAACAAGAAGTAAAACCACTTCTATGTAAATTGGTATATTTATATACCAATTTACATAGAAGTGGTTTTACTTCTTGTTAGAGTTTTTTAACTATATGGTATACAGCCAACCTAGGGAACCTCCCTTTTAATAAATAATCTACTCTGGTGCCAAAAATATTTAGAGCTAGTAACTTTCTTAAAAAAATTCTATAACCCTCGTTGAAAGATTTAGACATATGCTGATGATTTTGTCTCTATAATCTACCAGTTTTGAGAGTAACGTAGGACTATCAACTTGAGTGCTCTAATTTGATTTTCGGATCACAAAGCACCAGTTTCGCTTATCGAAAATAGCCCACTTCACTTAATACATTATTTCTTTAGTTTCTTAACCCAAACACACCTTGTATACTTAATTTAAAATTTCAAATTGGTTTACGCTTTGCAGAATTAAAATTAACAAAGTAGGAGAGTAAAAGTTAAAAATGGCGATGATCCTGAAACACGTTTACACGTGAAAGAATTTTTTTTCATCTGCGGGTTTATATCATCTTTTACCAATAACTATGGTGATTATTGTACCAATGTATTCATTCAAAATCTATTATTATAAATATATAACTTACCACAGGAGAATAAACGTTCAAATAAAGACAATCTTCAGTTTTCTCTAGATTTGGATAATAATTTCCTTGATAGCATACTTTTGTATTCTTTGTTGTATTTAAAACACCTTCCCAGTTTTTGGGTTCTTGAGGTAACTAGAATTATTATTATTATTAATATTTTAGTTTTTTAAATTCTGACAAATAAGCCTGGACCCCGCGTACCAAAAAAAAATTATTAATAGCAAGCTGAAAATTTGTTCATAGATTAACGGTGTCTGGTCGGACAAACTTTGATGTATGGGAACACCGGAACAGGGGAAGTTTTAATTGTGGAACAGGTTACAGGTTTCGAACGTCAGACTACGAAAACGTCCCATGTATTTCAAATTTCAACTTCCAATTGATTTGTTACTCTTTCATTAAACTCTCATGCAAAGACCAGACTGCTATTTACCACTAATATAATCCCTGTCCTTGGACATGTTCTACGTGTCGGACTTATTATAATGGCAACATATTTATCGGACAAACATTGTTTCATATATTATATTAAGTTTGCTATTGAATAAACTTAAAAACAACCTGCTGGTTTTCACAATCATAAACTTGTCCAACAACGTGTGATCCAACACGTGAACGTGTGATCCAACACGTTCCACAATAACTAAAACTTCCCCTGTTCCAGTATTCCAATACATCAAAGTTTGTCCGACCAGACACCGGTAAGCCATTAACAAACTTTCAGCTTCCTATTAATCAACTTTTTTTTGGTACGCGGGATAGAGACTTAAAATAGAAATTATCTAGTACATGTCCGTCACTATTATTAATCTTTAAACTTATTAAGATTGAGGATGATACTGATGATATTACTACATAAAACCTAATTGTTTATCTTACCTTGAATCGATTTTTGCCAATAGGGGGCGCAGCAAATGGGATTTCCTGAAAAGCGTAATAATCCGTACCTTCAGCACTTTGTAAGATATGCCCTTGTATCTTTCCGTTGGATATTTCAACTATCGTTCCATCATTTTCCTAAAATACGTTACATTTGATATCAAAATATTGAGCTGAGAAGTTTGACCACGAAATATATTAATGCTTGCACAAAAATTTTAAAAGATTCACACGTGTAGCTGAGGCTTTTACAAAACATGTTTTATGGACCCGCAGTTAGAGTGTACATAACCTCAAATTTTTCTTAAATTTTTTTTAAAACTTTTTTTGGAGATGTCTGTAGGTCTAATTTTTCTTGAGTATTATGTATTTCATCAAAGACTATTTCTTTGATTTTTTTCAGGTTTTTCCGTCAGGTGCGCCTTCAAAAAAACCCGAAAACTGTTTTTAAGAGGTTTTTGAGGATTTTCTCCATTTTATAGACTCCAAAATAGATCAACTCAAGGTTTTGTTAATAGATTATGTATAATTTGAACTAACTGAGTATTTAATGATAATAAAAAAATTAGGCGAAACACCTTTAAACCCACCAAAAACCATGTTTTTTAAAATTTTGTAAGGGTTTTTGCGGGTTTAATGATATTTTTTGAGATCGATACAACCTGAATATTGTTTTTCATTTTTTTTACGTTATATGTGATTAAAAAATAATACTCGTCGTATTTTTAGCCCACCACCCCTCCCCCTGCCCCCACAGTCAAAATCGTTAATTTTTCATCATGTTTTTTGCTTAATTAAGTTGCAATTAATTTAAAAAATTTATGATGGTCGAGATTTCATAGGTCGAGTGTACATAACCTCAAAGTTTCTATTTTATTTTTTTAATGGCTCCAGTACACGTTGGGCCAACTAGTTGGCCAATGAGTTGGGCCAATAAGTTGGGCCAAGTAAGAACAGTGAATATATGGTGATTACACGTTGGTGGAGTTATAAGTCTGCATTAACCTTTCTGTGGATAAACAAAAAACAAACTCTGATTATGGATATGGATGTGGAGACTGTAGCAGCCGCCGCAATTAATTTGTACAACGCGTTCAATGCTTATAGAAAAGTGTACCAAACAAGAGTGATTAAAAAACAATGGCGCAAACGACGGTGCTTTTACACCGAAAAAAGTATTAATATTAAAACACAACCTTAAAATTAATACTTATAAACAGTATTGTGAGAAGAGGAAACAAATATTTTAAACTCAACGACAACAACGTGTTCATAACCAAACAGCTGTTTGGCAGATCGCGCAAGTCCCAAAAATCCTTTGATTTGTGCACCAAATACCGACAAAATTCGGTTTGTAGACCAACGCTGACCGCCAATCGCAAACTCATGCCAAGTGGTCCTGTACACGTTGGCCCAACTCCTTGGCCCAACTGATTGGCCCAACGTGTACTAGCCCCATAAGACATTTTTATGTATGTTTGACTTTCAATTGACATTTTTTAAAACGTCCAATGAATGGTACATATTTCTCGTGGTACATTGTTACTAATTAAAAATAACAGCTTAGTGATCAAATAGTGACAAAAAATTCTTCAGGATGTTTTAGACGGGACTATAAACTTTGATTTGGTCAGTTCCTGACTTTCATGATAATAATTTTTAATCGCGTTTTAAAGCTTTGAAAATGGCCATTTTCGCGATTTTCAAATTTTAAATCGCGTATAACTCGACAAAATAGCCAATTTTAGAGAAAAATCACAAGAGATCTTTTTTGCTCAGAATGATCCAGAGAATGTAAAACAAATTTGTCCGAAGTGAAAAAAAAAATGATATTTTGGAGTTGTTTAAAAATTGTTTAAATAATTTTCCGGCCGCGGTACTGCCTGGCACCCTGTGGATTTGTTGTAAGGACCTCTTTTTGAGTAAGTTGTGTAAAAAACCGAATCGGAATAATTTACCCAACGGGGGTGAGCATACTGATTGGACTATTTGCATTATGAGCCGAACGTAGATGGCTTGGAAAACATTAAACAGTAGATACTGTTGTAGTTGCGCAAACGGCAATATATCCATAAGCTGTTGTTCGCATGCGGCTGCCGCTGCCTTAATATAATATTTATCGCATGGAAGATATTTTATAAAAATCATCAAGTCAGCAGGCTATCTTACAAAACTTTTTGACAACACAGATGTTATACCTGCAATAGACGAAGACAGCGATGACTAAGAACTGTAAAGTGTAATACTTCCCTTATTCTTTTTATGGTGTTCTATGTGGCAGTAAACGTAAAGGAAAATTACATTATAGGCAGATATAATATAGGTTACGTAAATGGTAAAAGCACATGTTTGAATAATTAGAATTAGCCAAGTCGGGATAGCATTTGACCTTGTATTACGAGCTGCCTCAAATTTTATTTTTCTAATCTTTAGAGGAAGTCAGTAGTAGTATAAAGTTAAAATCTCGACTGAATTTGACCACTGCGGTAGCCGCCATCTTGATTTTAAATGAGAACCGTTTTTGCTCAATATCTCCGCCATTTTCAACTTTTAGACAAAAAATATACAGGCTGAAATTGATGAAAATGTGATTTTCGATAATTTCATTTATTATAATTTTTTTCGTGCGGTCCATATTTTCCGAGTTCTGGGGAAAAAATAGTGACAGTTAGAGCATAATTATGGATTTATTGAATTATCTCGTTTATTATTAGTTTACAACAAATTTTTACCTATACAAAAATGAAGAGAATTAAATTTTGTACAATTTTGTTTTCTTTAATTTTTTAAAAAACCCTAAGGACTGAAATTGTTGCAATTACGATTTACTACAATTTTTCGAGAGAACCAGTGGCGGGTCTAAGAGGGGGGAATGGGAAAATTCCCCCCAACAGGGCCCAAAGTTAAAAAAAAAATTGTTGAAATATCAAAATATGTTAGCTGACATGAAACTTAATTATCGACAGACAAATTCAACCAATAAAAACCGCTAGTTAATAACATTAAGTGAACAACTTAATGCATATAAGTAATTATTTATGTCTTTTATATACTTAGTTTGGTTGGTGTTTCATTGGAAGTTACAAAAATGGTATAAAATATAATTCTCTTTATTTTGTTTATGTACAATTATGTCGTAAAGTTAATAATAAATGAGACAATTTAATAATTATGCTTCCCCTCCGCTTCCACCATTTTTCCCCTTAACTCGGAGAATATTGATCGCATAAAAAAATTGTGAAAAATAAATTGTAGGGAATTGCATTTTTAATAATTTTAGTTCTTACCGTTTTTGTCAAAAAGTTGAAAATGACGGAGATATTAAGCAACAACAGTTCTCCTTTAAAATCAATATGGCGGCTAATGCAACCGCGGAATTCAGTCGAGATTTTAAATTTACACTACTATTGATCTCCCCTAAAGGATAGTATTATAAAATTTGCGGCAGCGCGGAAACAAGATTCAATTCAGTAATTATGCTCCCCCCACCACTTTTTACTATGTTCCCACTTAACTCGGAAAATATCAACCGCATGAAAAAAATTGTTAAAAATAAATTGTAGGAAATCACATTTGGAACAATTTTAGTTGAAAATAGCGTAGATATTGAACAAAAACAATTGCTAGAAAATCAATCAGGTCTTACGCTCGCGCCATTATCGCATACGTACTACCTTAAATATTAACTTTATCAAAAAAATGAAAGAAATTAAAATTGTGTAAAATTTAATTCTCTCTATTTTTCTATAGGAACATTTTTGTCGTAAAACTAATAATAAACTAGATAGATAATTATTCTCTAGCTATCAATATTTTCCGCCATAACTCGGAAAATATCGACGGCACGAAAAAATTGTACAAATAGAAATGATAGAAAATTATAGTTTAAACAATTTTGGTTGTTACACTTTTTGTCGAAAAGTTGAAAATGGCGGAGATATTGAGCAAAAACAGTTCTCGTTTAAAATCAAGGTGGCGGCTAACTCAACGGCGGAATTCAGTCTAGATTTTAAATTTACACTACTATTAACACCCCCTAAAGATTAGAGACATAAAATGTGGGGCAACTCCTAATGCAAGGTTAGGCTTGTTATTCGTCTAACCCGACTGGACTAAATATTTTTTTGTTCTGATTCTGGCCTTGGTTTATAACCTTTAGCCACGTAATTAAATATAAAATTATTATTCATTCGTAAGTACAAAATTGTCCAGTATACACTTAAAAATAAAGAAGAATAAAAATAAAGCTTACAAAAAACAATGTCTACTTACTATGTTAATAAATACAACTATGCTAATTTTTTTTCTTTTTTTTTCACTACGGTAGGAACTAAATCCGATTCATCCTCGCGGAGATTTAGAACCTCTTAGTGATTTTTTTTTTAATTTTTATTTTTAATTTTTTTATATATTTTTTTTATTATTTTTATTATTGGACTAAATATGTTATTGAAAGGTAATACTTGAGTACCTACCTACCTACTAAATACAAACTAATGAACAAAAATCAAAATGTTTTGATTCACAAAACGACAGGAATTTAGTTTTCTTAAATTGATCATTCCGTTTTATTATTGTTTATGGTATCGTACCCAAAAAATATCAAAATGACATAGGTATCTTTATTTTATATAAAAACACTGCCAATACAAATTTGAAATTATTTTCTTAAATGTAGTTTACTTGAGGACAAACTGAGTAACAGATATACAGTGGAACCTCCATAAGTCGGATTAATCGGGACCGCCGCAGATCCGGGTTATCGAAAATCCGAGTTAGTCGGAGAATATGGTGAAAATTAATAAAATACAGTAATATTTACAGTATTATATATCTTATAGATAAATTCCATTATAATAGTTGTATACAGTATTGTTTATTTCTTGGTAAAAACTCAGTCAAAGTGAAAAAATGATTGATGAAAATCGGTCCGAGTTAACCGGACTTCCATGTTTTCGAAGGCCGACTTATCGGGGTTCTACGTACTGAGAAAAAACATGCTGTCAAAATTAAATCAATATGGCAGCCGAGAGGCAAACATAAATAATGTTATTCTATCAATTCTTAATTTGTTTCAGATCATTTTAGTTGCGTTTCTTTGTAACTTTGTTTTGAATAAGGATTAATTTAACATGTTCACTAAAAGAATTAATTTAAAAAGATAATATTCCTTATGTTGTAGGAATGCGAAGTATTCATGATAAAGTTCAGTTTTATCGGTTACCATTAGTGCTATATTTTTAGAATAAAATAACTAAATAAGTTATCACCTTAGAGAAAAAACAACTAAATAAGTTATTATCGGATAGATAAAAACAATGGTTAAATGCTATAAAACGTCCTATAAAAATGCTAAATAGGTATATCAATGTTATTTTCACTTTGAAAACTGTCTAAATACAACTCAGACCCCTTGAGGGAGAGTGGACCTATATTAATATTATTTATTTTGCCAATCTTTTGCTTTTACTTACTAGCAACATTTGCTAGGCGACATTTGAACGGCGTCGTTCAACTTTGTCAAATTCGACTAATTGACAAAAATTTTGATCACGTGTGACCGTGCATCTAACGAAATCGTAAAATTTGACCGCAGACAGACTCACCTGTCTACTGCAGTACTACAGAATTATTGATATCATCGACGATCTTGTCGAACGACACCGCAGTACCGTGAGTGGCCAGCTTAAGCATAAGTTTTGTTGGTAAAACACAAGGTTCTTAGACATTTACTACGGTTGTCTACTCCGACTAACCAATGAACACTAAGCCCTTATTACGTCACGAGAGTACGCCCTGATTACCATTGATTACGCCCTGATTACGTAATTTGAATCGTAATAGGATTAATCGGTATTTTTATGTCTCTGATGTATGGAAAATAGTAAAGATAGTTGTGAAATAAAGATGTTTAGTGGATACCTAATTATAGAAAACTGTTGGTTTTTGGGTAGTTTGGTACTTAAAATTAATCAAGGCCGATTGTTTACGTTTATCCCACGGTTATTGCAAGATTTATGGAAATCTAGGACTTCAAGGCGGGTTGACATTACTAGTGAATAACGAACGTGGCTCACGATTACGTATTTTGCCCGTGCTATTGTTAGATATTTTATTATCTATTTTCAAATTCGAGCAGTACATTTGTATCTATGCATTGCATAAAATATTTGAAAAAATATTTGAAAATAGATAATAAAATATCTAACAATAGCACGGGCAAAATACGTAATCGTGAGCCACGTTCGTTATTCACTAGTAATGTCAACCCGCCTCCATTATACACTGAATATTTGTCGCTTATACTGAATTTCCATCAATCCTTGATTAACTATTGAATTCATACCGTCCTAGAGGTCAGTCAGGATTACATGAATTATAATAATTACTGGTATAATTTATTTTAAGAATTTAAATAATAGGTAACAAATTTGGCAACTTCTGTACCTGGCATTATAAAATTTCATTAACATTAATATTACGTTAATATACAGGGTGTAACAAAAACACAGGTCATAAATGCAATCACATATTCTGGGACCAAAAATAGTTTGATTGAACCTAACTTACCTTAGTACAATAATGTGCATATAAAAAAAGTTACCCCTTTGAAGTTACAAAATGAAAATCGATTTTTTCCAATATATCGAAAACTATTAGATATTTTTTATTGAAAATGGACATGTGGTATTCTTATGGCAGTAGAATCTTAAGAAAAAATTATAGTAAACTTTGGACACCCCAAAAAAATTTTATGGGGGTTTTGTTCTTTAAACCCCCCCAAACTTTTGTGTACGTTCAATTTAAATTATTATTGTAGTACCAATAGTTAAAGACAATGTTTTAAATTTTTTTGGCTCTTAGTACTTTTTCGAAAAGTCAATTTTTATCAAGATATTTTGAATATTTTTGTCAGATCCACCACATATTTGTATATGGCTAAGTACGATTATGGAGAATTTGTAATAATATGAAAATTTATGTATGATTTACATTTTTAGGTATATTTTGAACCATATTAAAAAAGAAGTCGCATCTCGATAAAAGGTGCCTTCTCGAAAAAATACAAAGAGGCAAAAAAGTTTTAAAAACACTGTGTTTAACTAATGGCATCGCAGTAATATTTTAATTGGAACGTACACAAACGTTTGGGGGGTTTAAACGAACAAAACCCCCATAAAATTTTTATGTAAACATATTAAAAAATAAGCCTTAACTCAATAAAAACTGCCTTATCGAAAAAATACTAGGAGGCAAAAAAGTTTTAAGAATATTGAGTTTATTTAATGGTACCACAATAATAATTTAATTGAGACGTACACAAAATTTGGGGGGTTTAAAGGAACAAAACCCCTATAAAATTTTTATGGGGTGCACAAATTTCACTATATTTTTTTTAAGATGTTCCTGTCATAAGAATGCCACATGTCCATTTTCAATAAAAAATCTCTAATAGTTTTCGATATATTCGAAAAAATCGATTTTCATTTTGTAACTTCAAGAGGCTATAACTTTTTTTATGTGCATATTTGTACTAAGGTAAGTTAGGTTCATTCCAACTATTTTTGGTCCCAGAATATGTGATTTAATTTATGACCTGTATTTTTGTTACACCCTGTATAATGAAAATTTGACTTTCTAACCTGCCTTATAAATACATATTCTTATTGAAGCTTCTACAATGGGTACGATGTACAACTACAATAAATAAATTTTCATGGGAAATTCAAAATAAGTTTTCACGGGAAACAAATCCAAAATTTCCAATACAAAATTATAAACTAATCTAGGATTATTATAAGATAAATAATAACACAAATAATACACAGACATACACAATAATACACATTCAAAAATCGAATATCATTACTGCAACAAATTGAAAAATTGGCTTGTGTATTCTTGTGACAAATAAGTCAAATATTTAGACTAATGGTGAGCGTCGCCTGATTTATATCCGGCAGTGCCTTTCAGCACTGCTTACTGATTATAACAGTGGACAAAAGGTAGAAATACTTACATGGACAAAATTAAAAACGGGTGCAACTAAAAATATTAGTAAACTTGATATTAAAAACGTTTTCATTTTTACTAAAACCCTTATAATGTTATCGACTCAAAACTATTTTCAAAGAATACGGGAATTCTGCATCTTATCAATTAAATTGCTAATTATGATTTTTAGAGTATAGCATAAACATTTTAAAGTGGATATTATCAGAGATCTAAGTTAACTTTATCAAGCGGTACAATGTGGTGACGTTGAATCTGGAATTTAAAGTTCAACAATTAGGTGCTTAACAGTAATTACTATTTTTTATTGCAATTTATAAATATCAGAGTTTAGAAGCTACGTGGGCAGTCCGATAAGTACTTAGCCTACAAAAGAAAAAGGAAAATTTTGGAAAAGTGGCAATTTATTTCTTTACATATTCTCATTTTAGCTCGACAGACGACCCAGCGATGCTCCAACTTCTTTAACCCGTCTGAAAAATACCTGTTCCCGTGGTCTGCAAAATAGGCTTCCGTGGCGGCGATGACCTCCTCATTCGACTTAAATTTCTGCCCAGCGAGTGTCTTTTTCGCCCACGGCGACGGCGGAGGTGTGAGCCGGTGCGTTGTTATGGTGGAGGAGCACTTTTTTCTTTGCCAAATGGGGCCGTTTTTTCTTCAATTCGGCGTTGAATCGGCCCAATAATTCGGCATAATAGGACCCTGTGATCGTTCTGCCCTTGTCCAAGTAGTCGATGTAGATCACACCTTGTGAATCCCAGAAAATTCTGGCCATCACCTTTCCGCCGGTTGGACAGACGACGTAAAAACTCCTTTGGATTACACTTAAATAGCGTCAAACACTGTTCTGAAGTGGTCTCACGGTTGCGCTTACTGTCTGTAGTGAGCAAACGCGGCACCCATCGCGCCGACAGCTTTCTCATGCACAAAATTTCATGCAGGATATGACCTACGTGGTATTTTGAGATGCCTACTGTGTCAACTATCTCGCGCACCTTCAATCGGCGGTCTGCCAATACAAGATCGTGGATTTTTGTCACGTTATTCTCCGTGGTAGCCATTTTCGGGGCACCTACACGTGGCTAATCAAAAACCGACGTTCGTCCAAGTTGAAACTCATTAAACCAATTTTTGACAGTTGCTATTGAAGGGGAAGAGTCACCGTACATAACATCCAAGCGCTCTTTGATTTCGCTGCGTGATTTCCCTTCCAAAAACAAAAATCGAATCACCGACCAATATTGCTCTTTTCCCATTGTATTGAAATCCACGGACACGCTGATTTTCACACGCAATCAAAACAATACTACAATTTTGATTTGGCTGAAATTTTGACATTAGCCGTTTACGAGAATGCATTAAATGACAGTACACTTCATTTGCGATAGTGGCGCCATCGGGCGGAGGGGCTAAGTACTTACCGGACTGTCCTAGTACAAAGTGGTAAACTATACATAATTTGAAAATCAAGTGTGTTCATTTCTATTAACATATCGTAAATTCTGATTATATTATAAATATATCAATAGATAGCATTTAATTCTTAGGTATTATTTGTTTTAAATGTTTAATATTAGGCCTGGATCCCTCGTACAAAAAAGTTGATTAATAGCAAGCTAAAAATTTGCTAACAGCTTAACGGTGTCTAGTCGGACCAACTTTGATGTAAGGAAACACTGAAACAACTTTGATGTACGGGAAGTTTTAATTGTGGAACAGTTTAAAAATTTGAAACGTCAGATTACGAAAACGCCTCATATATTTTGTCGGACAGAGCTTCAAATTGATTCATTACCGTTTCGTTAAACTCTCATACAAAAATCAGACCGTTATTTATCACCAATATAATTCCTGTCATTTGACAAGTATAAGTAACTAACATATATATTATATTATTGCAAATTTTACTCCTTCAGCCAGTGGTGTATTTGTATGTACAGTTGATCGTTAATACTTACATATTTTTTTTGGGTACAAGTATAATAACTAAAATTTTTTTTTCCAATATTTAGGTACTATATTTACTTGATTATACCTTATTTACTGTATTTTTTTGATATATATATATATATATATATATATATATATATATATATATATATATATATATATATATATATATATATATATATATATATTTTGCTGGCCATTTTTGATTTTGTTGGTGTGTTGCTAATATTTTCTCCGTACCTAGATATTTTGCGTACAAACTTAAGTATATTTTGTATTTCTGACTTTTGGATTGCTTGTCAATAATTTTTGCTTTCATCATGTGTGCTTTTAAAGTTGAACATCTTCTGGTGGACGAATTGGACTATGAGTTGAAAATTAGGGACGTAGTACCAGAGGAGTCAGCAACCGTCGATAGAAAACGCAATCTTCTGCGGGGTGCTTTGAAGCAAGAAGCAGGCAATAGAAGTTTCACCCAACTTTCGGCTGTACATATCCCTTTTGAGGACCAACAGAAAGGAATATCCGAAACGTTGGATAGCTTGTCGAAGAAAATAGAGAAGTTTAGGGGAACTCTACAGGACAATGAATATGTTAGATTAATATCTCGTCTAGCTCATATTTCTGGCCGAGTACACTTGTTACAGTGTACTACGGAAGAGCAGGAATCTTTTAAAAAGTCTGTTTCTCTTAAAATCCTTACATTGGAGGGTGAGCTTGATTCTAAAGTTAACCCCATAGCCACATCTACTCCTAATGCTCCAGTCAGTGTCGTTCCTAGTTTTACATACTCCAAACCCGTTCAAGTCCACAAATGGGGTGTTTTATTTTCTGGTGAAAAACAGCACACGGATGTGATTTCATTTTTAGAAAAGGTCGAATGTCGTCGAATATCTAGAGGTGTCTCTGAAGAAAATTTGTTTGCTGCTTCAGCTGAATTGTTTACCGGTCCTGCTTTTACCTGGTTCATGAATAATAGAGGTAATTTATCTTGTTGGTCTGATCTGGTTCGCAAGTTGAAGTCAGATTTTCTTCATTACTCATACCAGGATGATCTCTTGGATAAAATCAAAAACCGTAAGCAGAAACCAGGGGAGTCTGTCACTATGTTCATTAATACTATTTTAGGCATGTGTAGCCGTTTAGACACTCCGTTATCTGATTTGTCCAAAATAAAAATCATCTTAAAATGTTTACTGCCCTTTTATCACCAGCAGTTAGCTCTTATGGACATCCAGAGTATTGATGATCTCACTGTAAAGTGCAAACGTTTGGAGGAAACATTATCTTGGTCTTCTCAGCCTCCATCTTCATCTCGACCCTCTTCTCAGCCAACTTCCTTTAGACAACGTTCTTGGCAAAATACGGGACCTGAACATAATGTTTCTGTTTTTAGTTCCGTTGTTTGCTGGAATTGTCACCAGTCTAATCATAAGTTCAATGATTGTGGTATCCCACAAACTCGTATTTTCTGCCACGGTTGTGGTAGGGAAGATACCCTCAAAAGAAATTGTGTCAAGTGTTCGGGAAACGAAATGTCGGAGGTCCGTCCCCTGAGCGTTTCTCCGTCCAACACCCAATCAGGGAATCAAACCCCATCAGAAAACGAGACAGCTGGCCCAAGCACACCAAGCAACTCAAACCCATCTTCCAATCGGAAAGAAAAGAAGGCATCGTTCAGGAAGCAAGCACACACCACAAATCAAAATCAGTCCAGAAATTAAGTTTTAGTCATGATACGTTGAACGCACATGATTCACAGGGTTGCAAAGCCACAAATTCTTCTTTAATTGGTAGTGTTAAGTATAATAATAATTTTGATGGTGAAGTAGTTCCATATAATGGTTGTATCCAACCAAATATTTTAGATTTAGATATTAACTCTTTACTAGTTAGGAAACAAAATGATAATAGGCCATATCTACCTATTCAAATTTTAGGACAATCGTGTTTAGCTTTATTGCATAGTGGCTCTAATATTTCATTGATAGGAGCACAATCATTAAATTTATTGAAAAATGCTAATATTCCCCTTATGCCCATTTCATCTTTGCAAGTATCTACTGCAGATGGTACAGTCCAATCTATTACAGGCAAACTCCAAATTGAAACCACAGTGGCAAATTTATGTAGGAAAATTACATTTTATGTTATTCCTTCTGTACAGAATTCTATAATTTTAGGTATGGACTTCTTTAATGCTTTTAATAGCACCTTAAGTTGTTCTGATTTTTCTTTTTCCATATCTGAATTTAATCTGTCTACCCTTAGTGCTATTCATGATTTTTCTAGTTTATCTAGTTCTGAACAAAGGCAATTGGAGAATATGATCTCTCAGTTTACTACTATTTCTTCAAATGACAAACTAGGTCGTACTTCATTAATATCTCACACTATTGAGGTGGGAAATCCTACTCCTTTCAGATTATATCAGTATCCCATACCTCAAGCCTGGCAGGCAGATTAGGAAAAAGAAGTAGATTCGATGCTTGCTTTAAATATCATAGAACATTCAACGTCGTCCTATTGTTCCCCACTCTGGTTAACAAAGAAGAAGGATGGATCCTTCAGGATCTGCTTTGATGGTCGAAAACTAAACAGTATCACCACTAACAGGGATGCTTATCCAATTCCCCGAATCGACGTGATTTTGAGCAAACTTCAGAATGCCAAATACATCTCTTCGATTGATTTGTCTAAGGCCTTTTTACAGATCCCACTGAGTGAAGACAGCAAGAAATATACTGCTTTTGCTGTCAGTGGTAAAGGATTATTCCAGTTTGTCACCATGCCTTTCGGTCTTGTTTCTGCTCCTCAGACAATGTGTCGTCTGATGGATTTAGTCATTGGTCCACAGTTAGAGCCCTATGTTTTCTATTATTTGGACGATATTTTAGTAGTCACTCCTGATTTTTCCCTTCATATGGAAATTTTAGATAAATTGTTTTTACGTCTTAAGGAAGCTAATCTAACAATTAATCTGGATAAGTGTCAGTTTTGTCGCCCTAGTCTTAAGTTTTTGGGTTATGTTGTTGATAATCAGGGTCTAAGGACTGATCCTGAGAAAATAGTTGCTAGTAAGAATTTTCCTATACCTAAGACCACTACCCAAGTCCGTAGAATATTGGGAATGTGTGGATATTATCGCCGGTTTGTACCTTCATACTCTACCTTGTTGTCACCTCTTACTGATCTTTTGAAGAACAGGAAAAAGGGGCAGACCATTACTTGGACTCCTGAGGCCGATGAAGCTTTTAGGCGCGTTAAAGAGGCTTTAACTAGCGCACCCGTCATGATGTCACCTAATTTTAATGAGCATTTTTATTTGATAACTGATTGCTCTAATACTGCTTCTGGTGGCGTATTGTTCCAGTTGAAGGATGGCTCGGAACATCCCATCGCTTACACGAGTAAGAAATTGAATAAGGCCCAGAAAAACTATTCCACCACTGAGAAAGAACTCTTAGCTATCATACATGGGTTGGAAGCATTTCGTTATTATTTAGAGGGCCGTAATTTCACCATAATTACGGACCACAGTTCCTTGGTATGGCTTCATAGTATGAAAAACCCATCTCAGAGACTTTCCCGATGGATATGCAAACTGGCTGCATATTCCTATAAGATTGTTCATCGAAAGGCCAACGGTGTAGTGGTTGCTGATGCTCTTTCCCGTGTCCATGATCTTAATGTCTTAGATTTGTCCACCTTAACTCCTGACGAGTGGTATCAGAATATGATTGATAGGGTTACTCAAGACCCACAAAATTATCCTGATTTTAAGGTAGAGAACAATGTACTCTACAAACATATCTTAAGTCCTATAGAGGCCTTATCCAATATGTCAGATTGGAAAATAGTTTACCTACGCCAAATAGGGAGAACATCTTACGTATGTTTCATGATGAAGTTACTGCTGGATATTTTGGTTTTTATAAAACTTTTCATCGTATTGCCGAATTATATTATTGGCCTGGCATGCGCAAGTCTATCAAAAAGTATATTTCTAAGTGTATAGTTTGTGCGACTTGTAAACCCAGTAATTTACCGCAAGCTGGACTCATGGGTTCCTTTAGGAATATTAATTTTCCTTGGCAGATGATCTCGTTGGATCTCATTGGACCTTATCCTCGTAGCTATAAGGGTAACACTTATTGCTTGGTAGTTGTGGATTATTTCACCAAATTTTCTTTAGTTTTTCCTCTTCGTCAGGCCACAACTCCAGCAATTTTGAAATATTTAGAGGAACAAGTCTTTTTGTTGTTTGGTGTTCCCCAAATTGTGTCATGTGACAATGGTTCTCAGTTTGTTTCGAAGGCTTTTAAAGACCTTCTAACTAAATATAAGGTTCAGAAGACCTTTTATAATGCTGCCTACCATCCTCAAGCCAATCATACTGAGAGAGTGAATCGCAGTATCGTCACCGCCCTAAGGTCCTATACATTCCCAGATCACAGAGCTTGGGATCAATATATCCATTCCATAGCTCAAGCCATAAGGACCTCTGTCCATGAGGTTACCCAATGTTCTCCTGCATATCTCAATTTTGGTAGAAATGTTGCTTTATCTGGTGACTATTTTGGTACAATTTCCGACACTTCCACAAATCTCCCTCAGATATCCGATAACCTTCATCGCTTAGAAGATCTCCAGACTCTACCTCAAATTTTTTCTGACATTCGGAAGAAGTTAAAAACTTCCTATCTAAGGAACCAGCAGCAGTATAACTTGAGGAAAAGAGATCTGCGATTCTTCGTTGGAGATAGAGTGTTGAAGCGAAACTTTATAAAGTCTAATAAGGGTGATGCTATTTCGGCAAAATTTTGCCAGAAATATATTCCCTGTACGGTTGTGAAGGTAATATCTCCTTTAGTGTATGAATTGAAGGACAATTCGACTAACAAACGAATTGGACAATTTCACATAAAGGATTTACTGCCTGATAACACCATGGATGAGGTTGATTCATCATCTTCGGAAGAAGATTAACTTTATAGGGTTGTTTGAGCTAACTTCTTCCTCTATTTGTCTTTAGCTCGATCCTTATTGAGATTCAGTATTTTAGTTTAATATTTTATTCACCAGATAGAGCAGGTACATATCTCCATTTTTATCTTTTGGCATGGTTGTTAGATGACTTCCAATTTATGAATCATTAGGTTAATTATTTTTTTTAGTACGCTTATGTATGAGCTTATCATTTTTTTTTCATTATTAATGTTGCACTTTAATTATTATGCATCAACATTATTAATTATTAATACTGTTAGTAGGATTATCCAGTTAATAAGAACCTACTTGTAATTTTTAGATTGTGCACCTACCCCCTTAGCATAGAAGGGTTGTTGATTATTGTATATTTATATATTTGAATATGTAAGCTCATGCAAGTACGTTGGTTTAATATTGATATTTGGTATGGAACTATGGAACTAAGAATATTATACACTACTTATCTCAGGTTGTGTGTTGTATTTTTGATATTTGACTACATACTATTTTTTTTATATGTATCTTTTATTATCTTGTTATTAGATCTGCCATATTGGAAAGATGGGGTGGTTCTTAATTTGATATTGGTTTACTTTATCAACATTTGTCACAGATATCTTAAATACTTTATAATAATTCATATCCTTATGCCCTGAGTATGATTCTGGAATTAGTTTGGAATTCTGATGTATGTATGGATTTCTTCTTAGGAACTAGTCTGCCAATGCTCCGTAATTTGGGTTCCTAGGTAACCTAGTGAATGCGTGGGTTCGAAATTCAGCAACTGATCACTGCTATCCGATTTCGTAACCTATGTTTTCATAGCAGAGTACGCAGATGTTTATTCATCAAAATATTTCTGGTCAGGAAATGTTGGCCACATGTCCTGATCATCCTTGTGTAATTATTCCAATTATTCCAGTTACATTTTTTAGCATTTGATAGGGAATATTTAGTTTACATTATGTCCCGTACTTCATAGGTAGTAGGTTCCTTTTAGTATTTGAGGTGTTTGGACAAATGAATTGCTGATTTTAGTAGATTTCCTCTTCTTTCCTGAGGCATTAGTTTGTTGTTGAGATTCAGGAATATTTCCTGGATAATTCTATGTATGCGATAACGTATGAATCTACAGTTTTATTCCAAATTGGTTGCTCGTTCTTGTCATATTTTTTTCTATCATTTATCATGGTGTCATAGACCTTGTCAGTTCACCATTTAGATTTTATTGTTACAATTGGTACGTTATCAGCTATAGCTATAGCTAGTGAACAACAGCACGGACCAATTTTAGTTAGTCAACGACTTACTTTAGTCGATAGACCTAGTTTGGTTTATTTAGTATTAGTGAGAATTGGTACACAAATCTTCCTGATCGTTCTTCTTTGGGTATGCTCCTATAAATCTGGTGTCCATCGATAGTCCGATTTTGGATAAAGCGTCCGAGTCCTCACTTATTTTGTTATTTGGTTGTATAGGCTCGTATTACCGGTTGCGGTTTTACATAGGCCTAATTAATTTATGTGATTTAGCATTGGTGTGAATTGGTCAATAAATCTTCCTGGTCGTCCTTCTGTGGATATGCTTTATGAATCTGGTGTCCATTGATAGTCCGACTTTGGATTAAGTGTCCGATTCCACATTTATTTTGATTAATGAGTTTTTGGATAACTTTGATATGCTTACTATTTGTATTATTTGGCACTGGTGAGAATTGTTCCATAAATATTCCTGATTGTTCTCCTCTGGATATGCTATTACGAATCTGATGTCCATTGGTAGTTCAATTTTGGATGAAGTGTTCGATTCTTC
The DNA here is from genome assembly GCF_917563875.1 of Diabrotica virgifera virgifera. Classification (NCBI taxonomy): domain Eukaryota; kingdom Metazoa; phylum Arthropoda; class Insecta; order Coleoptera; family Chrysomelidae; genus Diabrotica; species Diabrotica virgifera. The sequence continues at coordinate 237,837,257 of NC_065443.1, read as the reverse complement.
ACTTATTTCAGTTGTTGATTTCTTTTGTCTTACTTTAGTATATTTACTTGTGTTATGGTGCGAATTGGCTCATACCTTTGCCTGGTTGTTCGTCCTTGGATATACTCTTTATAAATTTGATGTCCATGGATTGTTCAATTTTGCATTTAGTGCCAATTCGACATTTATTTGTCATTATGAACTTTAGTACATTATTTAGCTTATGTTTTGGTTTGCGGACAAAATGTCGATGACATTTTAATATGACTTCGAGTCATCTTTTCCAATTCATAGTTTTGGTGTAGTAATCATCCTTCTTTCCCTGATCCCTAATTTGTGGTTACTTGTAATCTTGCGGGTCACCGTAGAATGATAGATTATTACCACTTGGTTATTAATATTTTAAATTAAAAAAAAAATTTTTTTGCTTAAATTTTTTTTTTCTCCGAGTAGAAGGGGAATATAACAGTCCGTTAACTTTAATTATCCTTATAGTTATTTTATTTAAATTTTAATAACGGTTTGTCATTAAATTATACTTAAAAATAATAAGATCTAATTAAAATAAATCTTTGACTGACGTCATACTTAATTATTAGTTGGCACAAGTACTTCAGTTGGTATTAGACACCATTCGCTGTCATGTAAGTTTCGTTCTGTGGGGCTTCTCGTCTAACGACGGGAAATATTGGACACTTCGCTTGGTACGCTAGAACGGAAAAGTGGCGGATGACTGATTGAAAAGGACGGAAATTTTAATACAATAGTTTCAAGCTTTTATAAGTGATATTTAGTGACAAATTATTGGTGGTGCTTTGGAAAAGCTAGGAGACTAAGTTTTGGGAGAATCCCGGAGGAATTGGAAGTCATGTCATCCGGTAAATTTTTTTTACTCTTAAAAAGTTTGAGAAAAAGGAACGAATATGGCCGCTATCATGTCATATTAAATTCCTATTGAATTTATTTCTGTAAATGTATGAATCGAAGTTGTTCTTTGAATTTAGTATCTTTAATTATATCCATAGTTCGAAAATATACACTCAGATGAAGATTATCTTGTCACATATCCTGTAAATTATATCATTTGATTTGTGGGGTTATTATAACATTCCGTTAATTTGTAATTATTAACGGTTTGTCATTAAGTTATACTCAAAATCAATAAGATCCAATTAAAATAAATCTTTGACTGACGTCATACTTAACTAGTAGTTGGCACGAGTTCTTCAGTTGGTATTAGACACCATTCGCTGTCATGTAAGTTTGTTCTGTGAGGCTCCTCGTCTAACGACGGGAAATAATTGACACTTCGCTTGGTACGCTAGAACGGAAAAGTGGCGGATGACTGATTGAAAAGGACGGAAATTTTAATACAATAGTTTCAAGCTTTTATAAGTGATATTTAGTGGCAAATTATTGGTGGTGTTTTGGAGAAGCTAGGAGACTAAGTTTTGGGAGATCCCGGAGGAATTGGAAGTCATGTCATCCGGTAAATTTTTTTTTCACTCTTAAAAAAGTTGAGAAAAAGGAACGAATATGGCCGCTATCATGTCATATTAAATTCCTATTGAATTTATTTCTGTAAATGTATGAATCGAAGCTGTTCTTTGAATTTAGTATCTTTAATTATATCCATAGTTCGAAAATATACACTCAGATGAAGATTATCTTGTCACATATCCTGTAAATTATATCATTTGATTTGTGGGGTTATGTCAACCTCATAATATTGAATTCAAATTTTACAGACTGCATTCATTATTCTCTATTCTATTAGATTGTGTGTATTCTAGCCACCTTAAATTCGTTCCAAAAGCCAGTATTTTTCTTAAAATTTACAACACATTACATTATCCCATACCATTTTTAATAATAAAAAAAAATACCCTTTATAGACATATTTTTCAGATAAAAATCATATTCTGTATTAAATATTGAATTTAAAGTTAAATCCCAAATTAATGTGTGTAATGTGAATCAAGGTCAAATCCATCATTGTTTTTGCTAATGATCTTTTTGTTGTTCATTCTGAAAAAAAGATATCTCATTTCTTTTCCTTTGGCTCTTTGACCTTTCCTTAGATTCTGACATTGAAACTAAAACGGGACATGTTTGTTTTTAGCCACTTGGGGGAAATCTTAAACTGTAACCAGTCCGTCAGCTCCCCTCACAACTGGGAGCAACCGTTCTACGCCAAGCCAGGTCATTTGGAGACCAGCCTGGAGAACCTCCCACATACCTACTTTGTATCCTGCCCTCTGCACCCCAGAAGGGCATCGGTATATTAATTGGTACAAGCTAGCACCATCCCTGTGCTAATTCGCCTACCAGGGATTTTGGAATCCGTAGCAAGGACACTCTCGGGGACCATATAGGGTTTGTTTTGGGACACTTGGTATCTGCTAGTGATTGTCACTTCCACTATTACACCACATTCATTTTTTGTATAAGACTCGGGACATTTATTTTGATGATTAAGTTTTATAGTTTATCGCACATATTTTGTTTCAATATTTAAGTTGCATATTGTTTTTATATATCTATAATAGTTGATAGTGTTCCCCAAACCAGTAAACTCTCTGGTCAAAGAGGTTTGAGCTCAGATCATCTTTTCCCCATATGAGATTCTCTTTACCTTTATATATTACCTGAAATTTACTTGTACCATTTATTTACTTAATTAACTTTATATTTTTAGTACTAACCTTGCTTGTCTCCACTTATCAATTTAAATTTATATACTTTTTCCTCTTAATTTGCTTAATTTATTAACTTATTCATATAACTTTTATCTTTCTTTAGTCAATCATAATTATTTAACTTATTTGCTTAACTTTACTTAAATTCATTTAATCAATTTTTAATTATATCTTTGGACGCTATTCCCTTTGAATAGCTATCCATTTTACTTGTTATATTTTTTAGTGACTACGTGTCGAAGCAACTGATTTTTATATATCAAGTAGACCGTAGGTTCACCTTAATGAGGCTAGTGCCTATTTAACTCTTTGAGAGTTACGGAAATTATTCATTGTGAATAATCCTCCCTTAATTATATTCTGGTTCATTAGTTCTATAGGGTTTAACGTTGCTGTACGTATTGCAATCGTACAATTATTTGGTGAAGGTTGTTATTTAACCTAGTATATGTAAGTTGGGGGTATGCTCCATATAAGAGCTACCCCATTACTAATGTAACTATAGATTATATTTATATTACTATAGGTAATTATTTCCCATTGTCATTTTAGAGTTACATAGTTTGTATTTTTCTAACTCAGAGGTTGTCAAAAATCTAAGTAGTTATATTTAATAAATATTTATTTGTTTTGTATATAGATTATTTTTTTCCCCATTTTTGAATTTAATATATTTACTATTTAACAGCAGTGTAAGATACCTGGAAGTTTGGTCCATTCCAACTTCTGGCGCCCATAATTCAGTCTATTTTATTTATCTCCTATATTCTTCTATTTTTATTATATTATTATATTTATCTAATTTATTTTCTGAACATATATTTTTATCTTAAAAGATTTCCCTTTTTCTAGTCATCATCTCTCTTTAGGTTGAGCTACTGTTCTTCGACAGGCATGCAAACGAGCCGTATCCATCCTTGAGTGTCAAGTTGCTCTCTTGCATCTATAGCTAGCCAACTCTATTCAGTTTGCCTCTGTCTCTCCATACTTCCATTATCAGTTCATCACCCTTCCTTCACTCATTTCATCTTATCATTTTAGTTCAACAAATACTACTGCAAAGTAGTATTTTTGCTCGATTGCAATACGTACAGCAACGTTAAACCCTATAGAACTAATGAACCAGAATATAATTAAGGGAGGATTATTCACAATGAATAATTTCCGTAACTCTCAAAGAGTTAAATAGGCACTAGCCTCATTAAGGTGAACCTACGGTCTACTTGATATATAAAAATCAGTTGCTTCGACACGTAGTCACTAAAAAATATAACAAGTAAAATGGATAGCTATTCAAAGGGAATAGCGTCCAAAGATATAATTAAAAATTGATTAAATGAATTTAAGTAAAGTTAAGCAAATAAGTTAAATATTTATGATTGACTAAAGAAAGATAAAAGTTATATGAATAAGTTAATAACTTAAGCAAATTAAGAGGAAAAAGTATATAAATTTAAATTGATAAGTGGAGACAAGCAAGGTTAGTACTAAAAATATAAAGTTAATTAAGTAAATAAATGGTACAAGTAAATTTCAGGTAATATATAAAGGTAAAGAGAATCTCATATGGGGAAAAGATGATCTGAGCTCAAACCTCTTTGACCAGAGAGTTTACTGGTTTGGGGAACACTATCAACTATTATAGATATATAAAAACAATATGCAACTTAAATATTGAAACAAAATATGTGCGATAAACTATAAAACTTAATCATCAAAATAAATGTCCCGAGTCTTATACAAAAAATGAATGTGGTGTAATAGTGGAAGTGACAATCACTAGCAGATACCAAGTGTCCCAAAACAAACCCTATATGGTCCCCGAGAGTGTCCTTGCTACGGATTCCAAAATCCCTGGTAGGCGAATTAGCACAGGGATGGTGCTAGCTTGTACCAATTAATATACCGATGCCCTTCTGGGGTACAGAGGGCAGGATACAAAGTAGGTATGTGGGAGGTTCTCCATGGTCCTTCGAGCCGGATAGCTAGCCAACTCTATTCAGTTTGCCTCTGTCTCTCCATACTTCCATTATCAGTTCATCACCCTTCCTTCACTCATTTCATCTTATCATTTTAGTTCAACAAATACTACTGCAAGGTAGTATTTTTGCTCGATTGCAATACGTACAGCAACGTTAAACCCTATAGAACTAATGAACCAGAATATAATTAAGGGAGGATTATTCACAATGAATAATTTCCGTAACTCTCAAAGAGTTAAATAGGCACTAGCCTCATTAAGGTGAACCTACGGTCTACTTGATATATAAAAATCAGTTGCTTCGACACGTAGTCACTAAAAAATATAACAAGTAAAATGGATAGCTATTCAAAGGGAATAGCGTCCAAAGATATAATTAAAAATTGATTAAATGAATTTAAGTAAAGTTAAGCAAATAAGTTAAATATTTATGATTGACTAAAGAAAGATAAAAGTTATATGAATAAGTTAATAACTTAAGCAAATTAAGAGGAAAAAGTATATAAATTTAAATTGATAAGTGGAGACAAGCAAGGTTAGTACTAAAAATATAAAGTTAATTAAGTAAATAAATGGTACAAGTAAATTTCAGGTAATATATAAAGGTAAAGAGAATCTCATATGGGGAAAAGATGATCTGAGCTCAAACCTCTTTGACCAGAGAGTTTACTGGTTTGGGGAACACTATCAACTATTATAGATATATAAAAACAATATGCAACTTAAATATTGAAACAAAATATGTGCGATAAACTATAAAACTTAATCATCAAAATAAATGTCCCGAGTCTTATACAAAAAATGAATGTGGTGTAATAGTGGAAGTGACAATCACTAGCAGATACCAAGTGTCCCAAAACAAACCCTATATGGTCCCCGAGAGTGTCCTTGCTACGGATTCCAAAATCCCTGGTAGGCGAATTAGCACAGGGATGGTGCTAGCTTGTACCAATTAATATACCGATGCCCTTCTGGGGTACAGAGGGCAGGATACAAAGTAGGTATGTGGGAGGTTCTCCATGGTCCTTCGAGCCGGATAGCTAGCCAACTCTATTCAGTTTGCCTCTGTCTCTCCATACTTCCATTATCAGTTCATCACCCTTCCTTCATTCATTTCATCTTATCATTTTAGTTCAACAAATACTACTGCAAAGTAGTTTTTTGTTACATCGGCAGCCCAACTTGGTGCCAACCTTTTATAGGTTCTAAGACAGTAGTTCTTTTAGTTCATTTTTTTTCTTTTACTTATATTATTCCCTTCTGATATCTTTTATACATTCTGTTCTGATTTATTTTGTTTTAATTACTTATTAATACTTAACAGGTATACTGTCACTGCTGTATCTATTAATTAGTTGAGATTTTGAAACCTCTTTTATAGTTTGTCATACAGCTTACATTCTAGGTTGAATTTGAAACGAAGTATAAGTAACTACCATATATATTATAGTATTGCAAATTTTACTCCTTCAGCCAGTGGTGTATTTGTATGTACAGTTGATCGTTAATACCTACATTTCTTTTGGGTACAAGTATAATAACTAAAATTTTTTTTCCAATATTTAGGTACTATATTTATTTGATTATACCTTATTTACTGTATTTATTTGATATATATATATTTTGCTGGCCATTTTTGATTTTGTTGGTGTGTTGCTAATATTTTCTCCTTACCTATATATTTTGCGTACAAACTTAAGTATATTTCGTATTTCTGACTTTTGGATTGCTTGTCAATAATTTTTGCTTTCATCATGTGTGCTTTTAAAGTTGAACATCTTCTGGTGGACGAATTGGACTATGAGTTGAAAATTAGGGGCGTAGTACCAGAGGAGTCAGCAACCGTCGATAGAAAACGCAATCTTCTGCGGGGTGCTTTGAAGCAAGAAGCAGGCAATAGGAGTTTCACCCAACTTTCGGCTGTACATATCCCTTTTGAGGACCAACGGAAAGGAATATCCGAAACGTTGGATAGCTTGTCAAAGAAAATAGAGAAGTTTAGGGGAACTGTACAGGACAATGAATATGTTAGATTAATATCTCGTCTAACTCATATTTCTGGCCGTGTACACTTGTTACATTGTACTACGGAAGAGCAGGAACCTTTTAAAAAGTCTGTTTCTCTTAAAATCCTTACATTGGAGGGTGAGCTTGATTCTAAGATTAACCCCATAGCCACATCTACTCCTAATGCTCCAGTAAGTGTCGTTCCTAGTTTCACATACTCCAAACCCGTTCAAGTACACAAATGGGGTGTTTCATTTTCAGGTGAAAAACAGCACACGGATGTGATTTCATTTTTAGAAAAGGTTGAGTGTCTTCGTGTATCTAGAGGGGTCTCCGAGGAAAATTTGTTTGCGGCTTCAGCCGAATTGTTTACTGGTCCTGCTTTCACCTGGTTCATGAATAATAGGGGTAATTTGTCTTGCTGGTCTGATCTCGTTCGCAAGTTGAGGTCAGATTTTCTTCCTTACTCATACCAGGATGATCTCTTGGATGAAATCAAAAACCGTAAGCAGAAACCAGGAGAGTCTGTCACTATGTTCATTAATACTATATTAGGCATGTGTAGCCGTTTAGATACTCCTTTATCTGATTTGTCCAAAATAAAAATCATCTTAAAATGTTTATTGCCCTTTTACCATCAACAGTTAGCTCTTATGGACATCCAGAGTATTGATGATCTCACTGTAAAGTGCAAACGTTTGGAGGAAACGTTATCCTGGTCTTCTCAGCCTTCATCTTCATCTCGACCCTCTTCTAATTCCTCTTCTCAGCCAACTTCCTATAGACAACGTTCTTGGCAAAATAAGGGCCATGAACATAATGTTTCTGTTTTTAGTTCTGTTGTTTGCTGGAATTGTCACCAGTCTAATCATAAGTTCAATGATGGTGGTATCCCACAAACTCGTATTTTCTGCCACGGTTGCGGTAGGGAAAATACTCTCAAAAGAAATTGTTTTAAGTGTTCGGGAAACGAAATGTCGGAGGTCCGTCCCCTGAGCGTTTCTCCGTCCAACACCCAATCAGGGAATCAAACCCCATCAGAAAACGAGACTGCTGGCCCAAGCACACCCAGCAACTCAAACCCATCTTCCAGTCGGAAAGGGAAGAGAGTATCATTCAAGAAACAAGCACACACCACAAATCAAAATCAGTCCAGAAATTAACTTTGAGTCAGGATACGTTGAATTCGCGGGATTCACATGATTACAAACCCACAAATTCTTCCTTAATTAGTAGTGTTAAGTATAATAATAATTTTGATGGTGAAGTAGTTCCATATAACGGTTGTAGCCAACCAAATATTTTAGATTTAGATATTAATTCTTTATTGGTTAGGAAACAAAATGATAATAGGCCATATTTACCTATCCAAATTTTAGGACAATCGTGTTTAGCGTTATTAGATAGTGGCTCTAATATTTCGTTGATAGGAGCACATTCATTAAATTTATTGAAAAATGCTAATATTCCCATTATGCCCATTTCATCCTTGCAAGTATCTACAGCAGATGGTACAGTTCAGTCTATTACAGGCAAACTACAAATTGAAATCACAGTGTCCAATTTATGTAGGCAAATTACATTTTATGTTATTCCTTCTGTACAGAATTCTATAATTTTAGGTATGGACTTCTTCAATGCTTTTAATAGCACCTTAAGTTGTTCTGATTTTTCTTTTTCCATATCTGAATTTAATCTGTCTACCCTTAGTGCTATTCATGATTTTTCCAGTTTATCTAGTTCTGAACAAAGGCAATTGGAGAATATGATCTCTCAGTTTACTACTATTTCTTCAAATGACAAACTAGGTCGTACTTCCTTAATATCTCACACTATTGAGGTGGGAAATCCTACTCCTTTCAGATTATATCAGTATCCCATACCTCAAGCCTGGCAGGCAGATTTAGAAAAAGAAGTAGATTCGATGCTTGCTTTAAATATCATAGAACATTCAACGTCGTCCTATTGTTCCCCACTCTGGTTAACAAAGAAGAAGGATGGATCCTTCAGGATCTGCTTTGATGGTCGAAAACTAAACAGTATCACCACTAACAGGGATGCTTATCCAATTCCCCGAATCGACGTGATTTTGAGCAAACTTCAGAATGCCAAATACATCTCCTCGATTGATTTGTCTAAGGCCTTTTTACAGATCCCACTGAGTGAAGAGAGCAAGAAATATACTGCTTTTGCTCTCAGTGGTAAAGGATTATTCCAGTTTGTCACCATGCCTTTCGGTCTTGTTTCTGCTCCTCAGACAATGTGTCGTCTGATGGATTTAGTCATTGGTCCACAGTTAGAGCCCTATGTTTTCTATTATTTGGACGATACTTTAGTAGTCACTCCTGATTTTTCCCTTCATATGGAAATTTTAGATAAATTGTTTTTACGTCTTAAGGAAGCTAATCTAACAATTAATCTGGATAAGTGTCAGTTTTGTCGCCCTAGTCTTAAGTTTTTGGGTTATGTCGTTGATAATCAGGGTCTAAGGACTGATCCTGAGAAAATAGTTGCTATTAAGAATTTTCCTATACCTAAGACCACCACCCAAGTCCGTAGGATATTGGGAATGTGTGGATATTACCGCCGGTTTGTACCTTCGTACTCTACCTTGTTGTCACCTCTTACTGATCTTTTGAAGAACAGGAAAAAGGGGCAGACCATTACTTGGACTCCTGAGGCCGATGAAGCTTTTAGGCGCGTTAAAGAGGCTTTAACTAGCGCACCAGTCATGATGTCACCTAATTTTAATGAGCATTTTTATTTGATGACTGATTGCTCTAATACTGCTTCTGGTGGCGTATTGTTCCAGTTGAAAGATGGCTCGGAACATCCCATAGCTTACACGAGTAAGAAATTGAATAAGGCCCAGAAAAACTATTCCACCACTGAGAAAGAACTCTTAGCTATCATACATGGGTTGGAAGCATTTCGTTATTATTTAGAGGGCCGTAATTTCACCATAATTACGGACCACAGTTCCTTGGTATGGCTTCAATGTATGAAAAACCCATCTCAGAGACTTTCCCGATGGATATGCAAACTGGCTGCCTATTCATATAAGATTGTTCATCGAAAGGCCAACGGTGTAGTGGTTGCTGATGCTCTTTCCCGTGTCCATGATCTTAATGTCTTAGATTTGTCCACCTTAACTCCTGACGAGTGGTATCAGAATATGATTGATAGGGTTACTCAAGACCCACAAAATTATCCTGATTTTAAGGTAGAGAACAATATACTGTACAAACATATCTTAAGTCCTATAGAGGCCTTATCCAATATGTCAGATTGGGAAATAGTTGTACCTACGCCAAATAGGGAGAACATATTACGTATGTTTCATGATGAAGTTACCGCTGGACATTTTGGTTTTTATAAAACTTATCATCGTATCGCCGAAATATATTATTGGCCTGGCATGCGCCAATCTATAAAAAGGTATATCTCTAAATGTATAGTTTGTGCCACTTGTAAACCCAGTAATTTACCACAAGCTGGACTCATGGGTTCCTTTAGGAACATTAATTTTCCTTGGCAGATGATCTCATTGGATCTCATTGGACCTTATCCTCGTAGCTATAAGGGTAATACTTATTGCTTGGTAGTTGTAGATTATTTCACCAAATTTCCTTTAGTTTGTCCTCTTCGTCAGGCCACAACTCCAGCAATTTTGAAATATTTAGAGGAACAAGTCTTTTTGTTGTTTGGTGTTCCCCAAATTGTGTCATGTGACAATGGTCCTCAGTTTGTGTCGAAGGCTTTTAAAGACCTTTTAGCTAAATATAAGGTCCAGAAGACCTTTTAAAATGCTGCCTACCATCCTCAAGCCAATCATACTGAGAGAGTGAATCGCAGTATCGTCACCGCCCTAAGGTCCTATACATTCCCAGATCACAGAGCTTGGGATCAATATATCCATTCCATAGCTCAAGCCGTAAGGACCTCTGTCCATGAGGTTACCCAATGTTCTCTTGCATATCTCAATTTTGGTAGAAATGTTGCTTTATCTGGTTACCATTTTGGTACAATTTCCGACACTTCCACAAATCTCCCTCAGATATCCGATAACCTTCATCGCTTAGAAGATCTCCAGACTCTACCTCAAATTTTTTCTGACATTCGGAAGAAGTTAAAAACTTCCTAGCTAAGGAACCAGCAGCAGTATAACTTGAGGAAAAGAGATCTGCGATTCTTCGTTGGAGATAGAGTGTTGAAGCGAAACTTTGTAAAGTCTAATAAGGGTGATGCTATTTCGGCAAAATTTTGCCAGAAATATATTCCCTGTACGGTTGTGAAGGTAATATCTCCTTTAGTGTATGAATTGAAGGACAATTCGACTAACAAACGAATTGGACAATTTCACATAAAGGATTTACTGCCTGATAACACCATGGATGAGGTTGATTCATCATCTTCGGAAGAAGATTAACTTTATAGGGTTGTTTGAGCTAACTTCTTCCTCTATTTGTCTTTAGCTCGATCCTTATTAAGATTCAGTATTTTAGTTTAATATTTTATTCACCACACTAGCTATAATACCCGGCTTCGCCCGGTAGTTGCAATAAAAAAATAAACTATGACGTAATAGTAAAAAAATTTATTGAAAACATTCGCTCATTTTTTACACTATTTGCTTATAAACAACGTTTTTCATTTTATTGTCTGGAGTATATATATATATATAATATATATATATATATATATATATATATACATATATATATATATATATATATATATATATATATATATATATATATATATATATATATATATATATATATATATATATAGATTTTTCGGATTTCCTACCCTTGAGCAAGCTACATATAGCTGACCGTGAGAGAAGCAGGGTTCTTTGAGGTTAATGCCACAATATTTTAAAGTTTGTCCTTGCGCTTTGTTAATTGTAAAACTAAAAGCTAATTTAATTGGAAATTGCAATCTTTTAAATTGAAATGGCAATTCAGAAGAGATCAGTGGTATTCTAGGTATAAATACTGTTTGTCCTTTGTTCTTTCCAGAAATAAGTTCAGCTTCAATAATATTATTCGATAGCTGTTTTACGATCATCCTCGTTCCATTACATAGTTTTGGAGAGCTGAGATTTCTCAGTAGTATGATTGGAGATCCAATTTTCAGACGAAGGCAGTGTAATGGCATTCCTGGTACTTGTAAAAAGTTCAGAAATTCTGTGGGGAAGTTGACACTTTCCTCGCTGGATACCATCGTGTCCATCGATTTATATATTCTCTCTTCACCAGGTATTTTCTTTAGAATATTAAAATTGATATCGTCAACAACATTATTTTTAGTAGCCAAAATTACACTTTGAAATAACCACTCTACGTTGGTATAGTTCTGAACAAAATTTGGATAAATTTTGTCGAATTGGAATTTCAAATTTCGCGTCATTGCTACACATGCTGTAATTGCCCGCAGCGCCATTCGAAACGCAACTCAAATAATCGTTGTTCTGAATGGAGTTCAACTACTCGACAACAGATGGCGCCACTACTTCACTTAATTTTCAAGTTGAGGAATTGGAGAAGCCCTTATATCTTTAAAAATACGCCCTTTAAGTTAAAACGGGAACTTACTTGTTCGAGGGGGGATAAAGGGCTACGATAAAGTCTCTTTATCGTATCGGGAATCCTTTTTAAGTTTTATCGGCACACACATTTTATCAACTTAGTTTTATTATATATAATAATGATAATGATGTTAATACCGGAATATTTAAAAGTTTGGCGAAGGGGCGAAATTGGGAATATTTAAAAATTTGGTGGAGGAGCCAGGTCTAGGGCTAGCCAAGCTTGCTAGGAAAAGCCCTTATATCTTTAAAAATACGCCCTTTAAGTTAAAACGGGAACTTACTTGTTCGAGGGGGGATAAAGGGCTATTGCACTATATAAGTCCCTTTATCGTATCGGGAATCCTTTTTAAGTTTTATCGGCACACACATTTTATCAACTTAGTTTTATTATATATAATGATATAGCAGGTACATATCTCCATTTTTATCTTTTGGCATGGTTGTTAGATGACTTCCAATTTATGAATCATTAGGATAATTATTTTTTTAGTACGCTTATGTATGAGCTTATCATTTTTTTTTTCATTATTAATGTTGCACTTTAATTATTATGCATCAACATTATTAATTATTAATACTGTTAGTAGGATTACCCAGTTAATAAGAACCAACTTGTAATTTTTAGATTGTGCACCTACCCCCTTAGCATAGAAGGGTTGTTGATTATTGTATATTTATATATTTGAATATGTAAGCTCATGCAAGTACGTTGGTTTAATATTGATATTTGGTATGGAACTATGGAACTAAGAATATTATACACTACTTATCTCAGGTTGTGTGTTGTATTTTTGATATTTGACTACATACTATTTTTTTTATATGTATCTTTTATTATCTTGTTATTAGATTTGCCATATTGGAAAGATGGGGTGGTTCTTAATTTTATATTGGTTTACTTTATCAACATTTGTCACAGATATCCTAAATACTTTATAATAATTTATATCCTTATGCCCTACACAGTATGATTCTGGAATTAGTTTGGAATTCTGATGTATGTATGGATTTCTTCTTAAGAACTAGTCTGCCAATGCTCTGTAATTTGGGTTCCTAGGTAACCTAGTGAATGCGTGGGTTCGAAATTCAGCAACTGATCACTGCTATCCGATTTCGTAACCTATGTTTTCATAGCAGAGTACGCAGATGTTTATTCATCAAAATATTTCTGGTCAGGAAATGTTGGCCACATGTCCTGACCATCCTTGTGTAATTATTCCAATCATTCCAGTTACATTTTTTAGCATTTGATAGGTAATATTTAGTTTACATTATGTCCCGTACTTCATAGGTAGTAGGTTCCTTTTAGTATTTGAGGTGTTTGGACAAATGAATTGCTTATTTTAGTAGATTCCCTCTTCTTTCCTGAGGCATTAGTTTTGTTGTTGAGATTCAGGAATATTTCCTGGATAATTCTATGTATGCGAGAACGTATGAATCTACAGTTTTATTCAAAATTGGTTGCTCGTTCTCGTCATATTTTTTTCTATCATTTATTATGGTGTCATAGAACTTGTAAGTTCACCATTTAGATTTTATTATTACAATTGGTACGTTATCTGTATTTCTTATTCCCATGCATCTATTGTAGCTACATGCTATAGCTAGTGAACAACAGTACGGACCAATTTTAGTAAGTCAACGACTTACTTTAGTCGATAGACCTAATTTAGTTTATTTAGTATTAGTGAGAATTGGTACACAAATCTTCCTGATCGTTCTTCTTTGGATATGCTCCTATAAATCTGATGTCCATTGATAGTCCGATTTTGGATTAAGAGTCCGATTCCACATTTATTTTGATTAATGAGTTTTTGGATAACTTTGATATGCTTACTATTTGTATTATTTGGCACTGGTGAGAATTGTTCCATAAATATTCCTGATTGTTCTTCTCTGGACATGCTATTATGAATCTGGTGTCCATTGGTAGTTCAATTTTGGATTAAGTGTTCGATTCGTCACTGATTTTAGTTTTGATTTCTTTTGTCTTACTTTAGTATATTTATTTGGTTTATGGTGCGAATTGGCTCATACCTTTGCCTGGTTGTTCGTCCTTGGATATACCCTTTTTAAATTTGATGTCCATGGATAGTTCAATTTTGGATTTAGTGCCAGTTCGACATTTATTTATCATTACGAACTTTAGTATATTATTTAGCTTATGTTTTGGTTTGCAGACAAAATGTCGATGACATTTTAATATGACTTCGAGACATCGTTGGCGATTCATAGTTTTGGTGTAGTGATCATCCTTCTTTCCCTGATCCTTAATTTGTGGTTACTTGTAATCTTGCGGATCAACGTAGAATGATAGATTATTACCACTTGGTTATTATTATTTTGAATTAAAAAAAAAAAAAAATGTTTGCTTAAAATTTTTTTTCTCCGAGTAGAAGGGGAATATAACATTCCGTTAATTTGTAATTATTAACGGTTTGTCATTAAGTTATACTCAAAATCAATAAGATCCAATTAAAATAAATCTTTGACTGACGTCATACTTAACTAGTAGTTGGCACGAGTTCTTCAGTTGGTATTAGACACCATTCGCTGTCATGTAAGTTTGTTCTGTGAGGCTCCTCGTCTAACGACGGGAAATAATTGACACTTCGCTTGGTACGCTAGAACGGAAAAGTGGCGGATGACTGATTGAAAAGGACGGAAATTTTAATACAATAGTTTCAAGCTTTTATAAGTGATATTTAGTGGCAAATTATTGGTGTTGTTTTGGAGAAGCTAGGAGACTAAGTTTTGGGAGATCCCGGAGGAATTGGAAGTCATGTCATCCGGTAAATTTTTTTTTGACTCTTAAAAAAGTTGAGAAAAAGGAACGAATATGGCCGCTATCATGTCATATTAAATTCCTATTGAATTTATTTCTGTAAATGTATGAATCGAAGTTGTTCTTTGAATTTAGTATCTTTAATTATATCCATAGTTCGAAAATATACACTCAGATGAAGATTATCTTGTCACATATCCTGTAAATTATATCATTTGATTTGTGGGGTTATGTCAACCTCATAATATTGAATTCAAATTTTACAGACTGCATTCATTATTCTCTATTCTATTAGATTGTGTGTATTCTAGCCACCTTAAATTCGTTCCAAAAGCCAGTATTTTTCTTAAAATTTACAACACATTACATTATCCCATACCATTTTTAATAATAAAAAAAATACCCTTTATAGACATATTTTTCAGATAAAAATCATATTCTGTATTAAATATTGAATTTAAAGTTAAATCCCAAATTAATGTGTGTAATGTGAATCAAGGTCAAATCCATCATTGTTTTTGCTAATGATCTTTTTGTTGTTCATTCTGAAAAAAGATATCTCATTTCTTTTCCTTTGGCTCTTTGACCTTTCCTTAGATTCTGACATTGAAACTAAAACGGGACATGTTTATTTTTAGCCACTTGGGGGAAATCTTAAACTGTAACCAGTCCGTCAGCTCCCCTCACAACTGGGAGCAACCGTTCTACGCCAAGCCAGGTCATTTGGAGACCAGCCTGGAGAACCTCCCACATACCTACTTTGTATCCTGCCCTCTGCACCCCAGAAGGGCATCGGTATATTAATTGGTACCATCCCTGTGCTAATTCGCCTACCAGGGATTTTGGAATCCGTAGCAAGGACACTCTCGGGGACCATATAGGGTTTGTTTTGGGACACTTGGTATCTGCTAGTGATTGTCACTTCCACTATTACACCACATTCATTTTTTGTATAAGACTCGGGACATTTATTTTGATGATTAAGTTTTATAGTTTATCGCACATATTTTGTTTCAATATTTAAGTTGCATATTGTTTTTATATATCTATAATAGTTGATAGTGTTCCCCAAACCAGTAAACTCTCTGGTCAAAGAGGTTTGAGCTCAGATCATCTTTTCCTCATATGAGATTCTCTTTACCTTTATATATTACCTGAAATTTACTTGTACCATTTATTTACTTAATTAACTTTATATTTTTAGTACTAACCTTGCTTGTCTCCACTTATCAATTTAAATTTATATACTTTTTCCTCTTAATTTGCTTAATTTATTAACTTATTCATATAACTTTTATCTTTCTTTAGTCAATCATAATTATTTAACTTATTTGCTTAACTTTACTTAAATTCATTTAATCAATTTTTAATTATATCTTTGGACGCTATTCCCTTTGAATAGCTATCCATTTTACTTGTTATATTTTTTAGTGACTACGTGTCGAAGCAACTGATTTTTATATATCAAGTAGACCGTAGGTTCACCTTAATGAGGCTAGTGCCTATTTAACTCTTTGAGAGTTACGGAAATTATTCATTGTGAATAATCCTCCCTTAATTATATTCTGGTTCATTAGTTCTATAGGGTTTAACGTTGCTGTACGTATTGCAATCGTACAATTATTTGGTGAAGGTTGTTATTTAACCTAGTATATGTAAGTTGGGGGTATGCTCCATATAAGAGCTACTCCATTACTAATGTAACTATAGATTATATTTATATTACTATAGGTAATTATTTCCCATTGTCATTTTAGAGTTACATAGTTTGTATTTTTCTAACTCAGAGGTTGTCAAAAATCTAAGTAGTTATATTTAATAAATATTTATTTGTTTTGTATATAGATTATTTTTTTCCCATTTTTGAATTTAATATATTTACTATTTAACAGCAGTGTAAGATACCTGGAAGTGTGGTCCATTCCAACTTCCGGCGCCCATAATTCAGTCTATTTTATTTATCTCCTATATTCTTCTATTTTTATTATATTATTATATTTATCTAATTTATTTTCTGAACATATATTTTGATCTTAAAAGATTTCCCTTTTTCTAGTCATCATCTCTCTTTAGGTTGAGCTACTGTTCTTCGACAGGCATGCAAACGATCCGTATCCATCCTTGAGTGTCAAGTTGCTCTCTTGCATCTATAGCTAGCCAACTCTATTCAGTTTGCCTCTGTCTCTCCATACTTCCATTATCAGTTCATCACCCTTCCTTCATTCATTTCATCTTATCATTTTAGTTCAACAAATACTACTGCAAAGTAGTATTTTTGTTACATTATGTCAACCTCATAATATTGAATTCAAATTTTACAGATTACATTAATTATTCTCTATTCTATTAGATTGTGTGTATTCTAGCCACCTTAAATTCGTTCCAAAAGCCAGTATTTTTCTTAAAATTTACAACACATTACATTATCCCATACTATTTTTAATAATAAAAAAATAAAATAAATATTTAAAATATTGTTTATTATATTTTTATTTCAATTATTCTAATTGTTTAAAAAGTAGTAAACTTTGTATCTAGGGCTTTTCGTTTTCCTCGTAATACGAGAGATGTCGCTGTTTTGCGTCTCAAAAGGCGGGTGTATTCCCTTCAGAGTTGTGACTGCATAATCTTCACTGATGATGCATAAGGATGCTGAAATAGTTACTATATGGAGATGGTGGTCCAACTCTGAATCGAATATAAACAAAACCTGCCTTGAACCCTTTTTTATCTTTTTCATTTTTACTCAATTTGTGAGTATTTAGAAACTGTCTTTCGGTCCTTTTCCTAGACGAAGAGAAGGTAAATGCGTGGCCTAAGTGTCCTCTATTTGCTTTCTCCTATTTCGTCGTCTCTATGTGATTATATATTGTAAAATCCGGAGATATGTGATGCAGCCAGAAAGCAGTTTATTAACGAAAAGTCTTGGATTTAAAATATTGTTTATTATATTTTCATTTCAATTATTCTAATTGTTTATAAAGTAGTAAACTTTGTATCTAGGGCTTTTCGTTTTCCTCGTAATACGAGAGATGTCGCTGTTTTGCGTCTCAAAAGGCGGGTTCATCGCATCGCGATGGTTTGCTTTAAAAGAGGCAGAATGTTTGTATTCCCTTCAGAGTTGTGACTGCATAATCTTCACTGATGATGCATAAGGATGCTGAAATAGTTACTATATGGAGATGGTGGTCCAACTCTGAATCGAATATAAACAAAACCTGCCTTGAAACCTTTTTTATCTTTAAAAAAAATACCCTTTATAGACATATTTTTCAGATAAAAATCATATTCTGTATTAAATATTGAATTTAAAGTTAAATCCCAAATTAATGTGTGTAATGTGAATCAAGGTCAAATCCATCATTGTTTTTGCGAATGATCTTCTTTTTGTTGTTCATTCTGAAAAAAAAAGATATCTCATTTCTTTTCCTTTGGCTCTTTGACCTTTCCTTAGATTCTGACATTGAAACTAAAACGGGACTGGGACATGTTTGTTTTTAGCCACTAGGGGGAAATCTTAAACTGTAACCAATCCGTCAGCTCCCCTCACAACTGGGAGCAACCGTTCTACGCCAAGCCAGGTCATTTGGAGACCAGCCTGGAGAACCTCCCACATACCTACTTTGTATCCTGCCCTCTGCACCCCAGAAGGGCATCGGTATATTAATTGGTACAAGCTAGCACCATCCCTGTGCTAATTCGCCTACCAGGGATTTTGGAATCCGTAGCAAGGACACTCTCGGGGACCATATAGGGTTTGTTTTGGGACACTTGGTATCTGCTAGTGATTGTCACTTCCACTATTACACCACATTCATTTTTTGTATAAGACTCGGGACATTTATTTTGATGATTAAGTTTTATAGTTTATCGCACATATTTTGTTTCAATATTTAAGTTGCATATTGTTTTTATATATCTATAATAGTTGATAGTGTTCCCCAAACCAGTAAACTCTCTGGTCAAAGAGGTTTGAGCTCAGATCATCTTTTCCCCATATGAGATTCTCTTTACCTTTATATATTACCTGAAATTTATTTGTACCATTTATTTACTTAATTAACTTTATATTTATAGTACTAACCTTGCTTGTCTCCACTTATCAATTTAAATTTATATACTTTTTCCTCTTAATTTGCTTAATTTATTAACTTATTCATATAACTTTTATCTTTCTTTAGTCAATCATAATTATTTAACTTATTTGCTTCACTTTACTTAAATTCATTTAATCAATTTTTAATTATATCTTTGGACGCTATTCGCTTTGAATAGCTATCCATTTTACTTGTTATATTTTTTAGTGACTACGTGTCGAAGCAACTGATTTTTATATATCATGTAGACCGTAGGTTCACCTTAATGAGGCTAGTGCCTATTTAACTCTTTGAGAGTTACGGAAATTATTCATTGTGAAAAATCCTCCCTTAATTATATTCTGGTTCATTAGTTCTATAGGGTTTAACGTTGCTGTACGTATTGCAATCGTACAATTATTTGGTGAAGGTTGTTATTTAACCTAGTATATGTAAGTTGGGGGTATGCTCCATATAAGAGCTACTCCATTACTAATGTAACTATAGATTATATTTATATTACTATAGGTAATTATTTCCCATTGTCATTTTAGAGTTACATAGTTTGTATTTTTCTAACTCAGAGGTTGTCAAAAATCTAAGTAGTTATATTTAATAAATATTTATTTGTTTTTGTATATCAATTATTTTTTCCCATTTTTGAATTTAATATATTTAATATTTAACAGCAGTGTAAGATACCTGGAAGTTGGTCCATCCCAACTTCTGGCGCCCATAATTCAGTCTATTGTATTTATCTCCTATATTCTTCTATTTTTATTATATTATTATATTTATTCGATCTATGTTATAAGCATCTCTTTTCATATTCATATTTCTTTTTCTAGTCATCATCCCTCTTTAGTTTGAGCTACTGTTCTTCGACAGGCATGAAAACGAGCCGTACCCATACTTGAGTGTCAAGTTGTTCTCTTGCGAGCCAATTCTATTTAGTTTGCCTCTGTCTTTTCATACTTCTATTATCAGTTCATCACCCTTCCTTCACTCATTTCATTCTTATCATTTTCGTTCTACAAATACTACTGCAAAGTAGTATTTTTGCTACAAAATGGTAACAAATCAATTGAAAGTTCTGTCCGACAAAATACATGGAACGTTTTCGTAGTCTGACGTTCCAAAGTTTTAACCTGTTCTACAATTAAAACTTCCCCTATTCCAGTGTTTCCATACATCGAAGTTTGTCCGACTAGACACCGTTAAGCTATTAACAAATTTTCAGCTTGCTGTTAATCAACTTTTTTTTGTACGCGGGATCCAAGTCTATTTGCCGTGTATTCCTTAGACTAACATACAAATAAATGATTACCTATTTAAAAAAAAAATATTTATCTACCTACCCTCTTTCTTTCTTTTTAGACGGGGCTGTATCGTCGCCCCAGCTAGCGAAATTATTCCGATTCGACTTTTTTGCACAAACTTACTCAAAAAGAGGTCCTTATAACATATCCACAGGGTGCCGGGTGGTGCCGTGGTCGAAAAATTGTTTAATAGTTTTTTATGATATAAGTGTTAAAAGGACACGTTTAAGGCCCGCATGTGAAAGTTTGCAGAATGAGCGATAGCGTGTTCTGCAATTCACATGAGTGCCTTAATAATGTACTTTTTAACACGCAGATCATACAATATTTTTTCTACAAAAGTAATTACAGAACAATATCTACAAAAACTTTTACTTGAACTTGACTGACATTCCATTTTTATATTTTTTTGACATTATATCAAAATTGTCTATACGGTCAATACGAATTGCAGTGCCATAAAAATTTTAAAGTACTAGTGATTTAAAGTAGCATTTTTAACGATCGTATGGAGTGCTAAAAATTGGATTTTTAACACGGTTGTAGAAAAACAATTTTTTTAAACAAATTCACAAAAATAATTTTTTTATTTCGAACAATATTCTTTAAGATAATTTGGATCATTCTGAGCAAAAAAGGTCTCTTGTCATTTTTCTCTAAAATTGATTGTTGTCGAATTATATGCGATTAAAAATTTGAAAAATGCGAAAATGGCCATTTTTCAAGGCTTAATAATAACTCGATTAAATATTATTATTATGAAATCCAAAAAGTAACCTAATCAAGTTTCAAACGCCGTCTTCAAGGTCCTGAAGAGATTATTTTATCACAAATCTGCTATTTTTAATTATTAACAACTAGCGCTATAGTCCAACTGTATCGTCGCCCCCGTTAGCAAAACTATCTCGATTAGATTTTTTTTTTCACAAACTTACTCAAAAGGAGGTCCTTCTAACACATCCACAGGGTGCCAGGAGGTGCCGTGGTCAAAAAATTGTGGAAACAATTTTTTTTTAAACAAATTCAAAAAAATATTTTTTTTATTGCGAACGATACTTTTTAGATAATTTGAGTTATCCTGAGCAAAAAAGGTATTCTGTGATGTTTCTCTAAAATTGATTGTTGTCGAGTTATATGGCCCTTTTCGAATTTTTCAAATTTTAAATCGCATATAACTCGACAACAATCAATTTTAAAGAAAAATCACAAGAGACCTTTTTTGTTCAGAATGCCCCAAATTATCTAAAAAAAATTGTTCGAAGTGAAAAAATTATTGTTGTGAATTAGTTAAAAAAAATATTTAAACAATTTTTCGACAACGGCACCGCCTGGTACCCTGTGGATTTTTTATAATAACCTCTTTTTGAGTAAGTTTGTGCAAAAAAAATTGAACCGGAATAATTTCACTAACGGGGTCGACGGTACATCCTGGATTATAGCGCTAATTTTTAATAATTAAAAATAACAGCTTTGTAACAAAATAATGACAAAAATCTCTTCAGGATTTTGATGAAAGGGTTTGAAACTTGATTTGGTCACTTTTTGAATTACATAATAATAATTTTTAATCGAGTTATTAAGTCTTGAAAATGGCCGTTTTCGCATTTTTCAAATCTTTAATCACATATAACTCAACAACAATAAATTTTGGTAAAAAAATTGACAGGAGACCTTTTTGCCCAGAATGACCTAAATTATCTAAGGGAAGGATTAGGAAAACAGAAATAATTATAAACTACTAAGAGATAGAGTTGTAAACCAGAATTGCCAAAAAGAACTACTTAGAAAATATATGTTGTGAAAAAATTCAAACAATACCTGGAAAGCAATAAAAAATTTAAATATTCGAACTAACATAAACTACGATCTTCCCCTTAATTATCTGAACCCAAAGCTATCAATAAGTATTTTGAACAACATTTGTCCAATGTTTCTAATAAGGGTAAAAGGAAAGCACAGTTTTACAACAGTAACAAATTTAATAATAATCTAAATTTCGCTTTTTCGCTCACCTCACTGAATAGCATCAACTTGACATTGCATTCCATTAAAACAAACTCTTGCGGAGTAGATAACCTATCAGCTAAAATGCTTCAACTTTGTAGCCCCTTCATAAATATTTATATTCTCCATATAGCAAATTCTTGAAAAAAAAACATAGTTTCCCTATTTATGGAAAATAGCTATTGGTAAACCATTAGCAAAAAACAACAATCCTCAGACTTTCTCTGATTTAAGAATTATAAATATACGTCCAGCCCTTTCTAAGGTGTTGTAAAGGATTCTATATGATCAAATATATCTTTACTTTACAAACAATAAAATACTGTCTGACAAACAATGTGGATTCCGGAAAAACTATAGCACAGCTACTGCTTTGATAACGGTTATGGATGAGATGCTAAGTTCTTCTGATAAAGGTCAAATAAGTCTGCTCGTTCTTTTAGATTTTTCAAAAGCGTTTGATACCGTAGATCATGAGTTGTTAGGTTCAAAATTGTGATACTATGGATTTGATGCAGAGTCTGTAAACCTAATACAATCTTTTTCATTAAATAGAACACAAAAAGTATATGTAGATAACAAACAATCTACACCAATTAATATTCTTTCAGGTGTACCTTAAGGGTCAATCCTTTCTACGTTACTGTTTTTAATTTACACTACTGACATTATTAACTCTTTACAATACTGCAACATAGTTGCTTATACTGACGACACTCAATTGTACCTTAGTTTTGATAAAGAAGATTTGTTTAATGCTTTGGATAACATTAATTTTGATCTTGAAATAATAAAAGAGCTCTCTGACGAACACAACTTAAAAATGAATTCCACCAAATCAAAACTATTATGTATTGCAAATGAAGTCAATTGTCAACTTGTAAAAACAATTCAAACATAAAAATTGATCATGTTAGTCTACCTTTCACAGCCTCAGCTAGAAACCTTGGAATTATATTTGACGAAAATCTAAGATTTCAGGAACATGTCAAAACATTAACAAAAAATCTTTTTCATTATTGAAACTCATTTTTATGAATCGTCACATTTTAAGTAAGGACTTAAAAGCTTCTTTGTGAGAGCCTTGTCCTGTCTCATTACTTTTATGGTGATTTTATCTTTATGCCATGTCTATTGGAGGCGGAGAAGAATAGGATACAGAAAATGCAAAACTCCTGTTGCAGATTTATTTACGGGATTAAAAAATATGACCATATTTCACATTAAATAGAAGAATGCGGTTGGCTTAATATGAAAAATAGAAGCACATTATATCATCTTTATTAACAAGTTACTTCTGATGCCAAACACCTCCACTATCCTTAAACAAAAGCTCATCCAAAGAAAGGAAATTCATATGCGAGACGTTATATTGAAAGACACTTTCACAATGCCACAACATAGATCGGGTTTGTTTGAAAGGAGTTTTACCTACAACGCAGTAAAGCTGTATAATTAAATTCCTCATAATATTAAACTATATTTAATTAATCAATTCAACTATAAATTTCGTTCATATCATTTTGATAAGAAATAACATTGCTTTACTTTAAAGTTGTGCATTAAGCTGCACGTACATGTTTTTGGTTGGGCTGTTATGAAGGAATTTTTTCCCAATGATGAGTTTTGAAAAAAAATTTTTTGAGTACTTGGTTAACATTTAATACTTATTATTTGCTTTTTTCCATCTTTTTTTAATGTACATTTCTTTTTAATTAGTTAGTTTAGGTTTATTTTTAAATTAATAGTAGAAGCGTCGGGGATTAACATTTGGAGTAGCTTAGACTTCGCCAGTTGTTATCCCAATAGGGCTTAACTTGTTTGCTTTCGTTTTATGTTTTTCAATATGCTGTAACTGTATGCTGGTTTATTTTATATATCAAATGAATAAAAAGTGTTTATTATTATTATTATCTAAAAAAATTGTCCGAAATAAAAAAAAATTATTTTTGTGAGTTTTTAAAAAAAAAATGTTTAAACAATTTTTCGAATACGGTACCGCCCGGCACCCTGTGGATATGTTATAAGGACCTCTTTTTGAGTAAGTTTGTGCAAAAAAATCGAATCTTAATAATTTCGCTAGCGGGGCGACGATACAGGCCGGTCTATTTCGCTCAGTTTCCCACTATCATGTACCTACTTTTTTAAAATCAAATCCTTAAATGATCTATTATCTCTAAAGCCGGTTTGATATTCGCCTAGCTTATCTCCCGTAGCAATATGAGCAGTACCTTATAACAGGTTTCCAACGGACTAATTATTCTGTAGTACAAAATTGTTTAAACAATTTTTCTAATACGGCACCGCTCGGCACCCTGTGGATATGTTATAAGGACCTTTTTTGAGTAAGTTTGTGCAAAAAAATCGAATCGGAATAATTTCGCTAGCGGGGCGACGATACAGGCCGGTCTATTTTGCTCAGTTTCCCAGTATCATGTACCTACTTTTTTAAAATCAAATCCTTAAATGATCTATTATTGATTCAATAAAATTGTGTTTTGACTAGGAAAGTTTTGGGGTAGTTCTGATTTCTTTCATTGTATATGGATTTTGGGCTGCTGAATCCGAATATGAGGTTTGCGGACAAAATTTCTTGCCGGAACATTGAAAAAATCGCGAAAAAGCGAAAAATTTCAGCTTTTTTCCGCTTTTTTGCTCAAATATCGAAAACTATTAACTTTTAGTAAATGGTCTGTTAACAGAAATTAAAGTACTTAAAATTATCTACAAATATCACTATTTATTTTTTTTTCAGACGAACCGTTGAGTCTAAAGTGCAAGTTGAAAATTGCCAATTTTTAACAGTCTCGGCAAAACCCACTTTTTACATTCCAAAACTACTTTATTTTTTATTAGAATGCTGTCATTTGATAAATTTCTTCTAGTTTTCTGTACAAATAACAAATTTTAGTTCATAGGTATGGTATGTCTCTTGTGACAGCTTCCATGAGTCCATTCCGTCCTAAGAGGCCGGGAATGTCGCTGCTTTCCCTTAGAGCCACAGAAGATCAGGCACAGATGGAGTCACAGTTTCAGTTGGTGTGAACATTTCCTTCGGATCTGTTATCTTGATTTCTGATAAATCTTAAGGTTTTGTCCTTTTAAAATGAATTAGTTGAACAGCTCCCTGACTTCCATAAACTTCAGGCGCTGGTTTCTTTTTTATCCGAGGAATGGATTGCTTAGGAGCTACTGCATGTTTTGGTGCAATACAAGAAATGCCACATATGACGTGAAAAGTGTGGTATTCGTCGATTGTATGTACGTTAAAATCAGCGTTATCGTACACCTGCTGTGCAAAACACGGTAGGTCAATTTTCTGGTGATCGCCTGCGAATACTGACACTTCCAGGCGAACAGCTTCTGTATAAGATGAACCAAACCCCAAAGAGGAAACTACATCAACCTATTTTCTTAAGCCGTACTTTTTGTAGAGAAAACGGCCATGCAAGGAATGGTGAGACCAACTATCTGGGCCTTACTGCCGCTACAAGACTTTGAGCAAGCGCGTTGCTTATCTGGAAGTTTAGCAATCGCAGGTGATCCGCAGAAAATTGACCAGCCCTGCTTTACACAACAGGTGTACGAAAACGGTGATTTTAACCCTTTCTTAATT
The DNA here is from genome assembly GCF_917563875.1 of Diabrotica virgifera virgifera. Lineage (NCBI taxonomy): Eukaryota > Metazoa > Arthropoda > Insecta > Coleoptera > Chrysomelidae > Diabrotica > Diabrotica virgifera. The sequence goes on along the minus strand of NC_065443.1, from coordinate 237,811,195 downwards.
TACATGTTGGTCCCTCAATTCCAAAGGTTTTTTCATGCTTAGTGTCCCATTGTCTTATATATACGTCGCATATAAATAAACAAATAAATGACCAAAACATGTTTTTAATGAGTTTTTTAACCAACTTAAAGGTTTTTTTTTCAAAAGTACTCATCAGAGAGCAAAACCAGCTTGAAAAAATGTAACTAACTTAAAAAAATAATGTAATGTAAATTAACATTAAAAGTTTTCTTTTGTGTGGTACTCCTCAAAACATGACACTACGCAAAGGCCGACTCCGCATCTTGCACACATGTATCTCGATTCGCTTCTTTTTTTTCTGGTCTTTTCTGTGGCTACAAACGCTTCACCTTCTAGCAGCTACCTATAAGCGTTGCCACCAGTGCTACAATATAGCATATATCTAAAATATGTGAACAAATATATACGGCAATGGGTCCGCATGACCTGTCTTAGGTGCCAACATTTGGAGGCTTTGGGAATAATAATCAAACATTTTCGCACATATTTTTACGGCATTGGTACATCAATGAGTCTAAAATTGTATAAGCAACGCATATTTTCGGTTTTGGTAAATTGAGACCATAAAGGCTTGAACGTATATATATGGCGGCAGGGAATACAGACCCACTTTTTCAAAAACATGTATATGCAGCGTTGGGACAGAAAGGGTTAACGTACATAAAATCGACGGATACCACACTTTTCACGTCATAGGTGGCATTTCTTGTATTGCACCAAAACATGCAATAGCTCTTAACCAATCCATTCCTCGGCTAAAAACTAAAGCCACACCTGAGGTTTATGGAAGTCAGATAGCTGTTCAACTAATACATTTTGAAAGGACAAAACCTCAAGGTTTATCAGAAATCAAGATCCGAAGGGAATGTTCACACCAACTGAAACCGGTTACTCCGTCTGTGCCTGATCTTCTGTGGCTCTAAGAGAAAAGCAGAGAAATTCTCGGTATTTTAGGATGGAATGGATTCAAGGAAGCTGTGAGAAGAGATACACCATATTCATATTATGAACTAACATTTATTATTTGTACAGAAAACTAGGAGAAATTTATCAAATGACAGTATTCTAAATTCTAATAAAAACTAAAGTTTTGGAAAGTCAAAGTTGGTTTTGCCGAGACCGTTAAAAATTGGCTATTTTCAACTTCCACTTTAGACCGAACCGTTCGTCTGAAAAAAAAGTAAATAGTGATATTTGTAGATAATTTTAAGTACTATAATTTCTGTTGAGAGACTATTTACTAAAAGTTAATAGTTTTCGAGATTTGAGCAAAAAAGCGGAAAAAAGCTGAAATTTCTCGCTTTTTTCGCGATTTACTCAATGTTCCGTCACGAAATTTTGTCCGCAAACCTCATATTCGGATTCAGCAGCCCAAAATCCATATATAATAAAAGAAATCAGAACTACTCCAAAACCTTCCCACTAGGGAGCTCCTAGAGTACAAATTCACTGAATCATATCTCTAAAACCGGTTTGATATTCGCCTAGCTTATCTCCCGTAGCAATATGAGCAGTATCTTATTACAGGTTTCCAACGGACCAATAATTCTGTAGTAGATACTCATGACAATATATTATTAATAAAGCATTGTTCCAATTTTTGGACAAATGATTCTCTTACCATTTTTATTGTTAATAAAACTGTACACCTCTTTTTGAAACACTTCACTCCCATTTTTAGCACTTCTGCTATTATTATATCATTTCCTGTAAGATAATTGTCAGTGTTCTCTCTATTTTACGGGTCTAATGGTCATAAAATGCATTTTCCATATATCCAAAACTGCTTCTTTTTTATAGTAATCGGTTCGTCTAATCGTTTTGTATAATATGTATATACAGAGTGGGCCAAAGAACACAGTCCACCTCGATATTTGGCAGTATTTATTAGATTTTAAGAAAATGACGAAACAGGTCGATTTTGATCTGAGGGGGACACATTTTTACGGTACATACATTTGTCATTTGTCAACCCCCTCCCTTGCAATTCAGTAATATAAACATATTAATATAATTATTTTTACCCTAATAACACAAAACATTCCAGGAATGTTCCTAGAAGGTACACACAGGACATTGAAAACATTCCTGGAATGTCCCCAAAAGCACACGAACGTCCCTGGAAAGTCCCAGGAAAGTGCTGTGTCAGCATTTTAAACATTCCTTGAATGTATTGTTGGAACATTCCATGAATGTCTACGAATGTTCTTTGAACATTCACAGTATATTGTTTAGACTGAATGTCTTGTTGAAACATTCCATGAATGTTCTTAGGACATTCAAAATATATTTTTTAGACATTCTCTGAAATATATCGTCAGTGATGTGACAATATCTCCTATATGTTTTTTCATGAGTTTTGCAGGAGACGAAAAACATTTTTTACGGTCACCTCCTATTTTCATACGTAAGTTTTGACTTGTTTTGTAGTAAATATATAGTTGAATTTACTACAAAAAAAATCAAAAAATATATGAAAACACGAGGTGGCCCAAACAAGTTTTTTATCTCCTACAAAATTCATGAAAAAGCAGATAGGAGATATTGTCACATCACCGACGATATACCAGAAGTACAGTAGGAAAAATGAAAGAATACCCATGAACGAACATATAAAACACGCTGTATTTTCCTGTCACCGTGTCACACAAAAAACTGGTCAGCACAAGTACATGTAATAATTATTGTTACTTGCACTGGACAATTTTTTTTGTGACACGGTGACAGGAAAACACAGCGTGTTTTATATGTTCATTCATGGGTATTCTTTCATTTTCTGACTGTATATGTAGCCATACCAAATAATACATCCTTGATAAATATAAACATTTTTATTGCACAAAAGCTTGTCATATATTTTTTCCATAATTATCACTATGATGACAATTCATTGTATTGAATTGTTCATTAGAATTACAATCTGGTCATAACTCTGACCAATGAGCAATTTTAATTTAACCTAAATTACTACTGTTCCTTAAAATGAAGAACTTACCCATAGCGTCTCTTATCTAATTTAACAGGCACACAAGCACTATGCTTTGCTTTTCTAACCGCACTATTCTAACATACACATGCACACAAGCATTATGCTCTGCTTTTCACTATCACTCAAACTAGTTCAAAAGGCTTTGTCCTCTTCAATCTTCTAGTTTGCCCAGTAGTATCCAGGAGCTGGATTTCCTCAATATTCTTGTAGGTACTTACGAAGTTGTTGCTTGTGACTTCCAACTTTACTCCAACTTTAAAAACAAATCCAGCTGTAAAATATTTATGTGCCTGAAGGCTTTTGTATGCTTTCATCTATAATATCTATAATAGTAATTTGGTGGAATGCACTTTATGGTAAAATCCAATTCTGACTGAATGGATCTAAATCCCCAATTATTTTCAGCTTCAATAAATATCTAAAACAATAAAAGGAATAATGTTATTGCTTGCAAAATTCATCAATATTGATAAATGTCAGAGAAAAATGAACATTGATAAAAATTGTTTGCCCTACCTTTCTCCAAACATCTGGTGTCTCCAATAATAATTTCGGTAAATAATTTGCAGTGTGGTAAAGTTTATAAAGTTCACAAAATACAGCAAACGAAATCCAAATGAATCCAAAATATGACGATAAACAGTGAAATGATGAAATGAAATTATATTACAAACATAACCTCTGTAACCTGTATGCCATGCCAACCAGAACAGAACCAGAAGTCACGTGGTTTGGATTGCCTAAATACATATACACGCGCAGCAAATTTTAAAATGAATGCAAATTGAATAGTAAATGGCCTCTCTTAAAATATAGGACATTGGTAGTATGTTCATAGAATGTCTTGTGGTAACATTCCACGAATAACTTAATCAGATATTCACCGAATGTTCCTTGAATGTCCAGTACATTCAAACATTAATAGAATTTTGATAGTACATTCCTGGAATGTTTTGTGTTGTTAGGGTACAGAGTATCCGAGAAAAAAATATTTTAATTAAATTAATTGACACAAAAAGAAGAATGTATGTAATTTATTTAATTCAAAATACATTCTACTACTGTCACAAAATAGAAAAAAAAATGCTTCATTTCCTTAAAATCTAATAAATACTGCCAAATATCGAGGTGGACTGTTTTCTTTGGCCCACTCTGTATACAAATTATGATATCCGTTTTTAGTTTGTAAGTTTTTAGCAGGAAGTAGTAACTTTTCGGGATTTATTTCATCTCTTTGCTGTACTTCCTTTTCGATTTTTTTTGTTTTATTTTTTTTTGGTCTACATATTCTTCCATTTTCAACAAAAACTTTTCGTTAATAAATTCGCAAAAGTGTGTGTGTTATTGCGTTGCCGCTCCTGCAATACTCAGATCAGATGTATCGATGGATTCTTATGTAGTTTTTTCTCCTGAATCCAAATCTGAAAACGACATTTTGATATATCTAACCGTCTTCGAGATAATCGCCCTCAAAGTCTAAAATGTGACGTCACAATCCATTTATTTTCTTCCGACACCCTACACCTCAGCTGAAATCGTTGATAGTAAGTAGGCTAGTTTTTAAATCTTGATTTGTTAAGCAAAGCACAGGTTATTTACATTATTTGAGTTTGACACTTCGTGAATGTCAAACTAGATTTTAAATTAAATATTAATAAAATATCAATGACATTTGATAGTGAATTTAATTAGGTATTATATAAAATAAATAAGATGTACAAAAATACAATTTGTGAATATTTTAAAAGCAATAATTTATTAACCGCTTTAAAAAGGTTTATACGAGTGTACGCCCTTCCCTTTGATGATAAATGGACTGTTCCATTCGTTATGAAATGAAAATTGTTATTATAGTCGGTTCGCTAAACTCGACAAAATTGGCTAGTGATTTTAGTAGGTAATTTTTTTGTTGTTTGCGAATTTTGCCAAAATTGGCAAAATTACTAATTATTTAGTACTTATTAACTATTTAGTAATTATTTTTTTTTGCCAAATTGGCAAAATTATTGACTAAAATCACTAGCCAGTTGTGTCTGAGTTTAGCGAACCGACTACATGAAATAATATTGTTTGGAATAAAAAATTATGGTCTGATATGTGCAATTACATCCTTCTAATGGAAAAAAATATTTGAAGATTTTTCTCAAATTATGGATACCAATAACATTTATATTTATAACTCTTTTATTTTAAATTTGACGAAGAAAAGTTATTCTTCATAAAAAGCTCTTCGTGATCTAAGATTTATGATGTAACCATCATATATAAAATTTTATTAATTTTATACGAGGTATACAAAAAATATGAATTTCGATCAAGGGTAAAGTGCCTTTATAGTTCATAACATTTAAATTAGAATGATATAATTGCACATTAAAACATAATTATTAATTCTAAATACCTTTTCATAATAGCAATTTTCCATATTATGAATTTAAATACGTAAATGAACAAAGTTTTCGTTATGATAATGCTCGCATTTTCAGCTTGTTTACTCTGTACTCCCTGTTCGTTGGTTTAGGATATCATATTTAGTTGATACTATCATTTGTCATAGCTATCGCTTCTTTTGTACTGTGTCACATTTATTCTGTGCCTAGTTCTTTGCATTGTGGCTTAAGAAATTACCCTTCCGTAAAATTATCCAATGGCCACACTTCAACCACACGCTAAACAATAAAAGTATTAATTAAACAAACATGTATTAATTGTTAACAATATATTAGACATTATGTTAACCAAAAGAAACGTAAGGTGGTTCCATATATTTCTCGATAATCGGCTTAACGTATCTGTAGACTCTCGGATTTTCTCTCACCTCAAAGGTAGAATTTATATTTAAATAGGTCAATGAATCTGGATTCGACATTGGCCACGTTACGTTGAGGAGAAGTGGATCCGCTTTAGGGGTTGGGTTGCTAAAATATAAATTAAGATGTGTCTCATTAAGTGGAAATGAATAGAAAAAAATAATATGCAAGGAAACATCCATAAACTACGTCGCAGAAAAGGGGTAAGGGGTACTTTGCTTATTACGACGGTATCCGACATGGGGGAGGGGGTATGAGTTCACATCCGACGTCCTTTGATATATTTAAAGTAGCTGTCTAAATATAATTTTTTTATTAGCTTCTACCAGAGGGCAGCATTATTAAAAGTATCAGATAGGTAATGATACAAAAAGGTAAACCTTCAATACTACTTACCTATGGGCCATTCCTTGAACATACGTTTAATCCATTTGGATTACTTCAACAACGAATATTTTACTGTGCAACATAAGAAGTACGAAAGTAAATGGCGCTAATAATTATTCCAATAAACAACAATGTAATTTGCAATTTACTTTCGTTCTTCTTATTTTGCACAGTAAAATATTCGTTGTCGAAGTAATCCAAAACAGGCGAATGTTCGTGGAATAGGGTATATATAATATTATAAGTATTATAAAATATGCCAATATAAATTACCGTACCCTATATAGCCTATTTTAGAATTAAAAAGAATTATACAGAGTGATTCATTAAGATTGTCCAATCTTTGAGATGTAGATCCTAGACTCAAAATATTAAGATTTAACCCAAATCATTTAAATAAAATGTGGCTCGTTACTGACTTACAGGGTGTTTTATTTAAAAATTTAATAAATATTTTTACCCAGGGCTTTAAAACTATTTGACATATCCTTGTCATACTTGGCAGAAAATATAGGTACTGTACATCCTACTAAATTATGATAAATAAACTTTTCTGTCTACTACCAGAGGCGTACGACAGGGGAAAGTGAATTATACTTTAAAATACCCTTCCCAAATTCTACGCCACTGGCGAAATTGCTATTTTAGCACAATATTTTGATTTTCCAATAGTTTCTATGTAAGTAATATACTCTTCATTCGTAATGTTAAAGTCATTAGTTTTCGAGATATTTGAAGATGAAAATGAAACGGCATAGCATTTTGATTAATGTATTGTGCTCCTTCATTTTTAACTTTAAATATCTCGAAAACTAATGATTTTATCGGTATGGATGAAGAGTATATTATTTGCATAGAAAGTATTGGAGAATCAAAAAATTGCAATAAAATAGTAATTCCGCCAGTGGCGTAGAATGTGGGAAGGGTCAACCATTCACTTTCCCCTGTCGTACGCCTCTGGTACTAGCCAGAAAGTTTTGTTTAACATATTTTAGTAGATTGTACAGTATTTACACTATCTGCTAAGTATGATAAGAATATGTCAAATACTTTTAAAATACTGGATACAAATAGTTAATATTTGTGTAATAGGGATGTTTGATTTAAAAATTTAAAAATTATTTGTACCCAGTACTTTAAAAGTATTTAAAATTGCCGTATCACACTTGCCAAAAAGTGTAGGTAATGCACACCTTATTAATTTATGTTAAATAAACGTTTCTGGCTATTACCAGGGGCATACAGGGGAAAATGAATAGTTGAACTTTCCTAAATTCTACACCACTGATGGAATTGCCATTACAGCATAATTTTTAGATTCTCCAATACTTTCTATGCAAATAATATACTTTTCAGATAAAAAAGGGGTTCAAGGCAGGTTTTGTTTATATTCGATTCAGAGTTGGACTACCATCTCCATATAGCAACTATTTCAGCATCCTTATGCATCATCAGTGAAGTTTATGCAGTCAAAACTCTGAAGGGAATATAAACATTCTGCCTCTTTTAAGGCAAACCATCGCGATGCAATGAACCCACCTTTTGAGACGCAATCTATCGACATCTCTCGTATTACGAGGAAAATAACGAAAAGCCCCAGATACAAAGTTTACTACTTTTTAAACAAATTAGAATAATTGAAATAAAAATATAATAAACAATATTTTAAATCTAAGATTTTCGTTAATTAACTGCTTTCTGGCTGCATCCCATATCTCCGGATTTTACAATATATAATCACGTAGAGACGACGAAAATAGGAGAAAGCAAATAGAGGACACTTAGGCCACGCATCTACCTTCTCTTCGTCTAGGAAAAGGACCGAAAGACAGTTTCTAAATACTCAAAAACTGAGTAAAATGAAAAAGATAAAAAAGGGTTCAAGGCAGGTTTTATTTATATTCGATTCAGAGTTGGACTACCATATCCATATAGCAACTATTTCAGCATCCTTATGCATCATCAGTGAAGTTTATGCAGTCAAAACTCTGAAGGGAATATAAACATTCTGCCACTTTTAAGGCAAACCATCGCGATGCAATGAACCCACCTTTTGAGACGCAATCTAGCGACATCTCTCGTATTACGAGGAAAACAACGAAAAGCCCCAGATACAACGTTTACTACTTTTTAAACAATTAGAATAATTGAAATAAAAATATAATAAACAATATTTTAAATCTAAGACTTTTCGTTAATAAACTGCTTTCTGGCTGCATCCCATATCTCCGGATTTTACAATATATAATCACGTAGAGACGACGAAAATATACTTTTCATTCGTATCGATAAAATCATTAGCTTTCGAGATATTTGAAGTTAAAAATGAAGGGGCACAATACATTAATCAAAATAACTGTAAAGTTTCATTTTAAACTTCAAATATCTCGAAAACTGATGATCTTAACTTTACGAATGAAGAGTATATTATTTACATAGAAAGTATTGGAAAATCGAAATATTGTGCTAAAATAGCAATTTCGTCAATGGCGTAGAATTTGGGAAGGGTAAACCATGCACTGTCCCCTGTCGTACGCATCTGGTAGTAGCAAGAAACGTTTGTTTATCATAATTTAGTAGGGTGTAGGGCAGCTACACTTTCTGCAAAGTATGACAAGAATATGTCAAATAGTTTTAAAGTACTGGGTAAAAATGGTTAATAAATTTTTACATAGAACACCCTGTAACTCAGTAATGAGGCACATTTTATATAAGTGATTTGGGTTAAATCTTAATATTTTGAGGTCTAAAATCTACAACTCAGAGATTGGACATTTTTAATGAATCACCCTGTATAAGATACTTTATCGCATACTGTTCATTTCGCTTTTATCGGTCACAACCTTAAATAATATTACTATTAGCACTTTTGTGCAGAATAACAAAAAATAAAATATTGTTGTTAGTGTTTAAGCAAACGCTTCTATACAAAACAACATTTGGAAGCAATAAATGAAATGTTGGTTCATTTATTTACTGAATACTATATCTGAGATAATTCTAAAAAACGAATAGATATAAAATATTGTTTTATTTAGTTAGCGCAATGTATGTATACTTAATAAAACAAATGACATCGAAATCAAAACAAAAGAAGTATCAAGATATGATGCAGTTAAGAAAGCATACGAACTCCGGTAAAAGTGGTGTCTTTTGTCAAAATAAAGGTTATTAGTTGTGTAGTGAATTTTATAAATACAGTTTGAGAATTAACTTTACAAAATCCAGAAATAATATTAATTTTAAAAAAATCACTAAATGAGTTGCAATTGCGACACGTCAATATGGGGGGGGGGGTGTCAACTCTAAATGATGCATTACGGCGGAAAGGGGGAAGGGTATTCAAAAGTTCAAAAATTTTACGACGTAGTTTATGGATGTTCCCCAACTTACTAGTATTTGATAAAGTTGGTCCAAAGTGTTAAAAATCGGCGCATCATCAGTCGATCTTCTTCGGGAAATTGATTAATATCACTATTATTTAGAAATTCCCACCAATAGTGGAGATCTTCCATGTGTCCAACTCTTTCAGCTCCTGCAAATTCCATATTTTATAATTTTGCTTTAGATAACAACATATTACTTATATTTATTATAGTTAAATATCGATATTAGTTTTGTTTGTACATTATTTATCTTAAAACCCTGCCTAGCATAATAATTATCCGTCATGGAAATAACAAGAAATACTTTAGTGAAAGTTGAAGTGTTATCTGAATAGGGTTACCATAATTTATTAAGGCCAAATCCGGACAGGGGTAGTCCAAGGGGTTGTAGAAAATGTAAAATGTGAATTTGACTGTGTTGCTACCTCTACATTGTACATATATGCGAAATGCTTAGTCCGTACTGGGCCCAGGGATAGGAAGTTCTTCTTCTGTTCTTCTTTCATACTTTTCAGAAGACATAATTTTTCTCAAAAGTGGCTTGTTATTTTTTATTTTGTCATGGAATTCGGAACATGACATTACAGAATTTGCTTTAATATTGAGAAGCTCTTTTACAACAGGCAGATAAAATCTTCCTGTTTCAGCCGTCCACATAAAATTCATCATCGAAAAGATACATTCAGTAGGAGCCGAAGTACCAAGCAGACAAAAGATGAACTGTATTATTGTAAAAATATTCGTAAAGGAAACGTTGCTTTTAGAAAATGCTTCAAATATTTCTTGCCATTTGTCATAAGTGTTTGGGGTTTCTTCTTTAGGTAGTAAAGTCCATTTATGTTTCAGCTTTTTTATATCTTGGAGAAGTGACAAGCGGTCATCAAATAATTCATCCACATTGACAGAATTCGGTACAACGCTGACTATAGTTAAAGCGCTCTCTTCCATCTCTTTCCAGGTACGATCGACGATCACCTTGTAGCCTTAACCATTTGATTTAGCGCAGAATGAAATTTCCCACCGTCGGGCCAAGTTTTTTCCATTTTTTTTTAGTAAAGAAAAAAATCCGGACATTTCTCATATCCGGACGCCAATCCGGACATGTTTTTTAAATCCGGACTGTCCGGACCAAATCCGGACGTATGGTAACCCTATATCTGAAGGAGGATTAGAATAGCGTGGACAAACAAAAAACAGACACGAACGTATTGGACAGATCGTATTTCGAGAAATGGGCAAAGAATACGAGATAATAAATATAATAAAAACAAGAAGGTTATAATATAGTCAAAGAGCTAGTGAACCCTCCGACTAACGGTCGTCCTGTAAGGCTAGAAATTTTTCTAGTGATAATTCATAGCACAACAAGGCTAAAAACCATGACCTGGCAGGCCTCAGTGGTGCACGTGTATCTACCAGGTGAATCGAAAAGTGTAAATTTAGGGGGTAAAATAAACTTTCTCCTGTAAGGTTTAAATTTAAGTATGTGTTTGAGTAAGTCATTCAGAAAAAATGTGTACAATTACAGGCGATTCTGAAGAGCATAAGACCTTGCCAGGCGAGGGGAAAGATTAGGGGTTCTTCCTAAAATTATTCTTTTTGCATCGAACAATTTTTTTTTTAGGTTTTCTGAATCATTTCAAACAGAAAACGTCTTTAGTGATTTTTCTTTACGTCTCTAGTAAGTTAATAGTTTTTGTTATATGTATAAGCGATTGAAAATTTTGAAAATTGCGAAATCGGCCATTTTTAACCCTAAATCGGACATTTATCTAAAAATTTCAATGTTGCCAAAATACGTAGATATCCTTTAAACATTGATTGATGAAATCCCGAAGAGTTTTTTGCAATAAAATATCGAAAACCCCTTTGTTTTTTTAATTGCTAATCAAGCAGGTGCGACATTGTAGTATAAGTGAGGACGTTTGAGTTTGCATAAATTCATTATCTCGAGAATGGGCAAATTTCAAGAGAAATCCTCAGACAAGTCGATTTTTATTTTTAAATTAGGACTTTTTGGCATATATATAATACTAGTGACGTCATCCACCTGAGCGTGATGACGTAATCGATGATTTTTTTAAATGAGAGTAGGGGTTGTGTGATAGCTCATTTGAAAGATTATTGAATTTTCTATTCACTAATATAAACATTAACATAATTATTTATACAGGGTGTACAAAATTTTTTTTTTTATTAAATTAACTTTGATTAAATTTGACAAATAAAAGAAAAAAATTTTTTTTACACCCTGTATAAATAATTATGTTAATGTTTATATTACTGAATAGAGAATTAAATAAACTTTCAAATGAGCTATCACAAAAACCCTACTCTTATTTAAAAAAATCATCGATTACGTCATCACGCCCATATGGATGACGTCACTAGTATTATATATATGCCAAAAAGTCCTAATTCAAAAATAAAAATCGACCTGTCTGAGAATTTCTCTTGAAATTTTCCCATCCTCGAGATAATGAATTTATGCAAACTCAAACGTCCTCACTTATACTACAGTGTCGCACACCCTTGATAAGCAATAAAAAAACAAAGGGGTTTTCGATATTTTATTGCAAAAAACTCTTCTAGATTTCATCAATCAATGTTTAAAGAATATCTACGTACCTTGGTAACATTGAAATTTTTAGATAAATGTCCGAATTAGGGTTAAAAATGGCTGATTTCTCAATTTTCAAAATTTTCAATCGCTCATATAACAAAAACTATTAACCTAAGAGAAAAATCACCGAAGACGTTTTCTATTTTAAATGAATCAAAAAACCTAAAAAAAATTAGTTCGATGTAAAAAGAATAATTTTAGGAAAAACCCCTAATTGTTCCCCTTGCCTGGCAAGGTCTTATGCTCTTCAGAATCGCCTGTCATTGTACACATTTATTCTAAATGACTTAGTCAAACACATACTTAAATTTAAACCTTACAGGAGAAAGTTTATTTTACCCCCTAAATTTGCACTTTTCGATTCACCTGGTAGATACACGTGCACCGCTGAGGCCTGCCAGGTCATGGTTTTTAGCCTTGGTGTGCTATGAATTACCACTAGAAAAATTTTTAGCCTTACAGGACGAACGTTAGTCGGAGGGTTCACTAGCTCTTAGACTAATATCTGGGACACTTAATGAGGGGACAGCCATATGAAATGCTTATATTGATAATACAGAGAAAGGTAGGTGGAAGGAGTGTTGGAAGAAGGAGAATGTCATGGTTGACAAATTTGAGGGAATGGTTTAAATACAGTTTAATAATATAACTCTTCTACGCAGCAGTGAATAAAGTAAAGATAGTGATGATGTTACAAAACCTCCAATTGAGAGATTTAAAGAAGAAGATATTATAATTAATTTTATCGCCAACCGTCCCTAAAGTCATTTATTATTGTACTCATTTGTCCTCATTTGCGGCAGTAAAGTAACACTTTATTGTACTGAAAGAATAATTTTTTACTTTACCTGCCGCGATTAATCAAATTAACCCATATTGAATGTAAGTGGTCGATGGCAGTAATCGAATACCGAGAGTTTGAGTGAACTTAAAATTTATCTACTTTAATTATTAAAAATATTGTACACAATTTGCGGTATATCAATTACATTTATGTCAAGAAGTGAAGTTCTGTAGTATTTTGTAAATATATTCATATAAAATAAATTAAAACTTTACCGATTTAGTAATTATTCAATATTGATAACTATCGATTAAAAATCGAAAGCGGCCATCTTGCAAAAGTTATCTGTCATCACTGTCATGAAATTATTATGACGTGTAAAATTTAAAAAGTTCTTAATTTGTAAATTGCAAGTAAGTGTTAAAAGCAATATCAAATTATTGTAGAAAGTGAAATTGTAGATAAAATATATTTTGGCATTATCCAAGCCGTCCAGCTTTCAGTATTTCATTTTCCAGTTTTTCATTCAGGGATTATTAAATTTAAAGATGATTAATTTTATGAAATAATGAAGGTAATCAAATTAAAAAAAAATGTGTAGTGTTATAATGAGATTTTAAAGAAGTTAAATAAACGACAGATTTTTGTTCAATTTATTCTATAAATTTTATATTATTTTTAAATAATTACAGAGCCCAAACTCTTACGTAGTCAACTTTAAGGTGCGAATCATTAGAATTCAAATTCCAAGTTGATTTCCGATCAAATTATGTTGGCGATAAAATTTTGTATGCACCACGTCAGTAAAGACTCTTTATCGAACTCGTCTGTTACACGCCTCGCTCGCTACGCTCGCTCTTCTCTTAATATCAAGACTCGTTCTATAAAGAGTCACTTTACTGACTTGGTACATAAATAACTATTATCTACTCTATCTCATATTATGTATAAGTTTTTACTTTGTGAAAACTGTCATTATAGATAGCAGTGCGTGAAGAGTTTAAAGTGTGCGTGAAGTAACAATGTATTTTAAATGGGATTTACTTTTTCGCTCTGTTTTTGGCACACTTTCATATAATCAAATACCCTTAACTTTCGCGTTGTCATGGTGATGACATTGTCAGCAATAAATTACGACAGAAGTTTTGACAGTTTTATGGTTTGAAAGAAGTTACAATTTTTAAATGTCAAAATTCTAAAAATTGTAGAATAGAAATGAATTCATGTGACGAAGAGTTAGTTTTTTTTATTTGTTTATCATAGATAAAATATTGTATGAAGCTCTGCGTGAAGTACTTTTTGCGAACTTACGCAAAGTATAGCACTCGTCCGCTATCGCTCGTGCTCTAAACATCGCGTGCGTTACCGCTATCGCTCGTGCTCTAAACATCGCGTGCGTTCGCAAAAGGCATACTTCACGAACTGTTTCATAAATATCTATTTGACTCCAGTTTTCCGAGCGGTTCGCAGATATGTCTAAAAATTGATAAACTATTAAGGAGTTAAAAATTATTTCACTGCCTTATAATAATGTCCCTGTATAACTTAAAATATAAATAATCATTTCTAGAGTGATCTATATTGACCGGAAAATAAAACCATTAAAAGTTTTACTAATTTTGTTATAAAAACTATTAATTCTTAATTTTTTTTTTTTTCAGATGAACAATTTAAAATATATCTCACCGGGAACAATGTAGATGTCATCCATCATCCCACCTAAATCTCCCTTATAGGCGAACTGGTACACAAAATAGGGTGCATGAGCACATCCGAGCTCTATCTGTTTTCCAGTAGGCGTTGAAAAAGATTGATCGCTGCTCCACTGAAACGAGATAAAAATAAATTAACCCAAAGAAAATTCGGTATCTTATTTCTCATTAAAAGTACATATGTGTATCTATCGTATTACACAGCTTATATCTTTGCTCTGACGATACGTCGTGACTTTATAAATAGGTAGGTATCATACACTGCCACAGAAGAGTTCGCGACTCCGACGCGACGTTTGAAATATAAACTTGCTTTTGAGAAGTTGCTTGTTTTACTGATGTTATTATTAAAGAAACATATTAAAAAAAGTCAAAGTTTTCAACCTAATAAAAATATTCAAGATATTTAAAAATATTTCTAAAATATATTTAATTGAAAACTTATTCGACCATTTTCCTGGTAAAACCTCCACGGCTTCTAAAAATTGCAAGCCAGATGAAGATGTTCCATCAGGCATGCAATTTTTAGAAGCCATGGAGGTGTTACCAGGAAAATGGTCCAATAAGTTTTCGCATATAATATCACAAGAGAGAAAATTTTGCCGGCAATATTTTCGACTGGTATGAAAGTTTGTTGCCTGGCAATTTTCGCGAATTAAAGGGTACCCCCCGTTAAGATAGGCAAAATGCCCTCATCCCCAGAATTCAAAATATTTATTTTTTTTACGTTCTATGCAATTAAAAAATGAGATAACGCGGATTTTTAGGTCGCCACCCCCCTTACCCCTCCCCCCACAGCCAAAAAGGTAGATTTTTAGATTTAATTTTTTTAGTTGGGTTGCAATTGATTTAAAAATTTCAAAAAATTCACACATGTATCTGAGACTTTTGCAAAACATATCTATTTTTCATGGACCCCTGGGTCCAGTGTACATAACTTCAAAATTTTTTTCAACTTTTTTAAAGCTTATAACTTTTTCTTGGAGGGGGCTGCAGGTCCAATTTTTCTTGCATTTTGTGTATTTTATCAAAAGCTATCTCTGATTTTTTTCAGATTTTTCCGTTACCTGCGCCATCTTGAAAAATCCGGAAAACTGTTTTTTTAGGGGGTTTTTGGGGATTTTCTCCATTTTATAGACTGCAACATAGATCAACTCAAGGTTTTGTTAATAGATTATGTAGAATTTGAAATAACTGAGTATTTTAGGACTATCAAAAATTGGGCAAAACACCCCAAGCCCCCCAAAAACCATGTTTTTTTAAGTTATATAAGGGTTTTTGTTGGCTTAATGATATTTTTTGAGGTCGATACAGCCTAAAAATTTTGAATTTTTTTCTTTTTTTTTACTTTATATGTGATTAAAAAATAAGACTCATCGCATTTTTAGCCCACCACCCCCTCCCCCTGCCCCCACAAAAACGACAATTCTTCTATTTTTTTTATTTAGATAAGTTGCTATTAATTTAAACATTTTATGAGGCTTCTAAAAAACATATCTATTTTTATAGACCCGTAGGTCAAGTGTACACATAACCTCAAAATTCCTTTTTTATTTTTTTAAAACGTATTTTTGACTTCGATCGATACTTGTTTTATCGATATTTTTAGAACGTCCAATGAATTGTACATCTTTCTCGCGGACGACCGCCTCAATACGTGCTTAGCGCTCATTTTTAATTATTAAAATTAATAGTTAGTAATAAAATAATGACAAAAATTTCTTCAGGCTCTTATAGGGAGGGCTTTAAACTTTGATTTGGTCACTTTCTGACTTTCCTAGTAATAATTTTTAATCGAGTTATTAAGCCTTGAAAATGGCCATTTTCGCGTTTTTCAAATTTTATATCGCGTGTAACTCGACAACAGTCAATTTTAGAGCAATATCACAAGAGACCTTTTTTGTTCAGGTTGATCCAGATAATCTAAAACAGATTTGTCCAAAGTGAAAAAATTGATTTTTTGAATTCGCTTAAAAAATTGTTTAAACAATTTTCCGACCGCGGTACAGGTGAATTTGTTTAAAGGACCTGTTTTTGAGTAAGTTTGTGCAAAAAAAACGAATCGGAATAATTTACCTAACGGGGACAAGCATACGTCGTTGATTATTTGCATTATGAGCCAAATGTAGATGGTTTGGAAAACAGTAAACGATAGATATCTATGTCTTGTATATACCTTGTAGATGCGAGTTGCGCAATCGGCAACATAACCATAGGCTGTTCTGTTGTTCGCATGTAGCTGCCATAGTATAATATTTATGGCATGGAAGATATTCTACAAAAATCATCATGCCAGCAGAATATCTTGCAAAACTGTTTGACAATACAGATGTTATACCTGTAATAGACGAAGACAGCGATGAAGACTTTAGAATTGTTAAGTGTAATACCAACGAATATAACTCTCCGAATACTCTGAATATACCTATACGGAGCTATATATTCTTTGGTAATACTTTCTTCATTCTTTATATGGTGTTTTATGTGGCAGTAAACGTGAAGCAAACTGTCATTATAGGCAGAGATACATATAGGTTATGTAGATGGTACAAGCAGATGTTTGAATAATTAGAATATGTATAATGTGAGGTAATATTAGGGTACCTACTAAATACAAACTAATGAACAAAGGACAAAATGTTTTGATTCACAAAATTACAAGAATTATGATATATAAAATGTACTTTTTGTAATTTATAATTTAATAATTATTAACTATTCTAAATGGGAAATAAGCCACAATTTAACTAAAAAATAATTTTATTAAGGTTTGGACGTCCACCACGTTGTAAAAACACAAAATATTAATAAATTAAACAAAAATGTAACTTGGTAAAAAATCTTACCTGAAAAATATCTAATAATTTAATTTAATCTGACTTATTTATATAGATCGCCCCGAACCCTTTTTTCAGTGCGTCACAGATTATCGAATTCTCTCTAACGCATTACAGATGGAAAATAAAATCATTTTTTAGTAAAATTGTGGCTTATTTCCCATTTAGAATAGTTAATTACAAAAATCCCACAAAGAAATACCTTTAGAACAACATTTTCGATTTAATTGCAAGCCAACTTAAAAAAATAAAATCGAAAAATTTACGTTTTTGGCTGTGGGGAGGGGTAATAGGGAAGTGGGCTAAAATTGCCGTGAGTCATAATTTTTTAATCACAGAACGTAAAAAAATAAAAAAATATATTCAGGCTGTATCGACCTCAAAAAATATGATTAGACCCGCAAAACCCTTACAAAACTTTAACTAAATAAAAAAATAAAAGAAATGACGTTTTTGTGGGGGCAGGCGGAGGGTGGGTGGGCTAAAAATGCGATGAGTCTTATTTTTTAATCACATAAAGTAAAAAATTGAAAAAAATTCAAAGTTTGTAGGCTGTATTGATCTCAAAAAATATCATTAAGCCAACAAAAACCCTTATATAACTTAAAAAAACATTGTTTTTGGGGGGCTTGGGGTATTTTGCCCAATTTTTGATAGTCGTAAAATACTCAGTTATTTCAATTTCTACATAATCTATTAACAAAACCTTGAGTTGATCTATGTTGCAGTCTATAAAATGGAGAAAATCCCCAAAAACCCCCTAAAAAACCAGTTTTCCGGATTTTTCAAGATGGCACAGGTAACGGAAAAATCTGAAAAAAATTAGAGAGATAGCTTTTGATAAAATTTACAAAATGCATAGAAATTGGACCTGCAGCCCCCTCCAAAAAAAAGATATAAGCTTTAAAATAGTTAAAAAAAATTTTGAGGTTATGTACACTCGACCTAGGGGTCCATAAAAAATGGACATGTTTTGTAAAAGTATCAGATACATGTGTGAATTTTTTGAAATTTTTAAATCAATTGCAACCCAACTTAAAAAGATTAAATCTAAAAATCTACCTTTTTGGCTGTGGGGGGGAGGGGTAAAAGGGTGGCGATCTAAAAATCCACGTTATCTCATTTTTTAATTGCATAGAACGTAAAAAAAAATAAATATATTGAATTCTGGGAGTAAGGGCAATTTGCCTATCTTAACGGACTTAAATCACGAGACGTCAGTCGAGTGATTTTGTCAAAATTTCATAAGCGAAAGTTACCAAAAGGCAACGAACTTGAATAAAACCAGGAGAAAATTTTGCCGGAAATAATTTTCTCTCGAATGATATTCGACAAGACTATTTCACGAGACAATTAATGCACCATATCAACGAAATATAATCTTTATTTCTTTATTTATTTATTTGTCTTTATTTATTATCTGTCATAATTTTGTCGCTGAGATTTCACGTCGTTAAGGAGTTTTGTCAGTAGGAAACGAAGCGCTGCTATGCCGTTTTATCAGTTAAAAACAGTCTAGTGAAATAGTCAATTAAATATCTGTTAGGAATATTTTGGATATTTTTAAATATTTTGAATATTTTTATTAGGTTGAAAACTTTGAATTTCATTTAGCAGATGTCGCTAGGCACCTACTCCATAACGTCAGTTGCAAAGCGGGTTAAACTCTCGGAGTTTCGTTACTTGGGGCAGAGAGCAGCAAACCTACGCCTCTCTGATGATGACTCCAATTAGAGTCGAAAATCGTCGATTGAGAGTGCTGGTTTGCGTTCTCTGTACTAAGTGAAAAATAAGACAGTTTTGCTTTCGCATTGCAACTGAATAAAAATGGTATACATTTTAATTAAACAATGTTTCTTTAAACTCTCAGAAACTCTATTTTTAAGGAAAACTGGGATGATGTTTGTAGTTTCTCTATTTAGGGGAGCGCAATAAAAACGAAAACCTGCATTGTTTCGGAATAATTCAAACAAGCTTATATTTTTCTAAAACTTTTTTTGTTAGTTTATATACATGTTAAAGTAAAAAGTTCTACTCACAGATTTTGCCGCTAATTGTTTATGAATTGTTTAAAAAATATCAATTTTTTTGTATAAATAATTTTAAAAATATCATTGAATTCATCATTTTACTTTGATCAAATATGTTTCTATTTTGTTTTTGATTATACTGAATCCGAATATGACATTACAATTTGCAAATTCTTATACACTAACTCTTATACAGCATGTCTGCGTAGCTAGGAACCATATGGAAAACATTTTTATTATTAATTTTACCAAAAAATTTTATTCCCTATAAAGTGCTCTGCATAGCCTAAAATCTAAAACTTAACCATCGGATATCAAATTTTATATCAATCCAATCAATTTTTGTACGAGGTATGTCAAAAATATGAATTTCGTTAAAGACTAAAGTACCTTTATATTCCAGAATAATAAGAATTGTTATTATGAAAAGTTATTTGGAATTAAAAACTATGTTTTAATATACAATTACATCCTTCTAATAAAAAAAAATAAATTTTTCTCAAATTGTTTGTTAAACCATCAGTTTGTTAAACCACTTATTGAAAAATTTTCTGAAGGTGATACATGGTCGTATCTACAATAAATGCGAGGAATACCTGGATGACACACAACTTGGTTTCCGTAACGGGTTTGGAACGAGAGATGCACTGTTTGGAATGAACGTACTTGCTCAAAGATGTCGAGATATATCTGTAGACATATACTGTTATTTTGTTGACTTCCAAAAGGTATTTGATGGTGTTAAGCACTCTATAGTAATCGAAGATCTAAAATACATTGGCTTGGACGGCAGAGATGTTCGAACAATTGCTTTATATTGGAATCAAACAATATCAGTTTTAGTAGATGGTGTGGAATCACAGGCCCTTAATATTAAAAGAGGAGTATGGTAGGGATGCCTCTTGTCACCCCTGCTTTTCAACGTTTACTCCGAAAGATTTTTCAGAAAAACACTGTCTGAAAAACAAGAAGGAATACTTGTGAACGGTGAAGTCATCAATAATTTGCGATATGCGGACTATACAGAACTCCTAGCTTCTGGTCAGGAAGATCTGCAAACACTACTTGATGGTGTCGTTGAGAGCTGCAGGGAAGCACGTCTGGATCTGAACATACGGAAACCCAAAATACTCTTAATAAGTAAACAACAGCATATAAAACCGTCTATATATATATATATAAATATATATATATATATATATATATATATATATATATATATATATATATATATATATAAACCAAACAAATGAAATAGAGAATGTGGAAAAATCCCCTTACGAATAACTCACACATCCACTATTTCTGGCAGGGAAAAATTTTTCGAATAGAATCAAAGATCCAAACACCAGTTCTTAGAAATGTGTTTCGCCCTCTTCAACCTCCGTGGGCTCATCGGTAAAGATGAGAGGTTGAATATCTTTAGACACATTCCATCAAAAAACAACATCCGAGACATAGACATAACACGAGCGTAAATCTACGCCCAACCTGAAAATGACAGTCTCAAGTTTTAATTCCCTAATTACTTTAGAGTAAGTAAGATAATGTTTATGAAAAAACAAAAGATGTAGATCTTTGAAACACACTCAGTGATCAAAAGATCCACAGGTACTGGTTTAACGACCACTCGTACGAAATCAAACAAATGAAATAGAGAATGTGGAAAAATCCCCTTACGAATAACTCACACATCCACTATTTCTGGCAGGGAAAAAATTTTTTTTACATATATATATATATATGTAAATAATACCAAACTTGAGCAAGTTGATAAAATCGTTTACTTTGGACGGCAATTAAATTGTAACGCAGAAAGTCTAAGTCTAAAATTAGATCTAGGATAGAGCAGGTTAGAGTCGCTTTTAGAAGGATGTCCAAGGTGTTATGTAACAGAGACCTAAAATTGGTATTGAAGATCCGCCTACTTCGCTTCTACGTGTTCTTGGTCTTACTTTATGGTGTCGAGTCCTGGACTGTGAATAAAATCGATCTAAATCGCCTTGAGGCTTTCGAAATGTGGTGCTATAGAAGAATTTTAAAAGTTTCCTGGGTGGAGAAGATTCGAATCTTCACAATACTAGAACGTCTCAGCAAGACTACTGAGATCATAAAAAGCATCAAGCAGAGAAATCTGGAGTATTTCGGACAGATAATGAGAGGTCCCAAATATAGGTTGCTACAAAATATCATGCAAGGGAAAATAGCAGGCAAACGCAGTCCAGGACGAAGAAAAACCTTATGGCTGAAGAACTTGCGAGATTGGTATGGTGTTGATACACAAGCATGCTATTTAGGGTGGCAGTGAATAAAATTAAGATAGCTATGATGGTAACCAACGTTCTGAAAGGACATGGTACATGAAGAAGGAGAAGTCACTTATGGTATTGCAATTTTCGCACAAATCCGACAGTATTACATTGATTTTGTATATATGTTCGGGATAAAAGGCACGGCCAAATTTTAGTCGAGAGATAGTAACAATATCGTGTCTTGAAAAATCTAAATTTATATGCCAAAAATCTGTCAGGATTTTCGGATGTAAAAGGGTATACCTTGTCGGACAATTTATACAGTATTGATTCCATTGAAATTATCAGTTATCATTATAGTCTGGTTTTACTCACGGTTATACATTCTTGAAATCCAATATCATTCAATGTTTCCTCGCCACTGAAAATGCTGTCTTTTTCCAACTGATATGTTAACCATAGATTATAGCAATTTACACATATGGTCTCCAGTCCAGTCTAATATTCTGCTCTGTGTCTAGTAATATTGCTTTTTATAAGGAAAGTTCAAAGTTGATTCAAGATATTTTCACCACACTTGACTTTTTCGAAGCGAGAGAATGTGATCTTGGCGAGAATTTTATTAAGCCTGCCATTTCTAGTCTATTCTATTCTCTTTCAATGTCTTTTCCGCGATTCTCTTTTTGCCCTTCTCAGTCCCTTATTATATTCAGTCCAAACTTTGCGATAATGACTTACTCACCTGATCAATCAGTTTTACTTCTTTTCTTTGATTTCGAAGGTTGTTATTCCACTAGGTCACCTTCCTGTTGAAATTGATTACTATCTTTAAACAAAAATCTTCAAACGCCAATATGAAAATTTCTTAAAATTGTTCGCCATGCATGTCTAGATTCAGTGTATGAATTATCGTTCCCTTTATTAACCCTTAAACGCCCAAGGGTGGGTAAAAAATGTCCACCTAATGCGTATTCTCTTGTAACATATTTATTACGTGTTTAAATTTTTTTTTAAATTATTTATTGTTAAAAACACAGCCCATTATCGAATGTTAATTTGGTTCTACCAATATTTTTGAAAATAAAAGCAGCATCTTGAGTTAAATATGGATGGGCCTAAAAAGTACACCCTTGGCAAAACTTGTTACTAAAGGTTTCTATATAATTTCTCGTTGGTAGGAAGGTAATCCGTATAATTATCGATGTATAATTACATAATCTACATAATTATCCGCCAATGAGGAGGCTGAAAGAAAGAATATGGAGAAAATCGACAAATCTGAATTACTGGCTTTTACTGATATGTTAATTTTGATGTACATTGTAATTTTGTTGTAAGGTTTGTAAATTGTTTATATTAATATTTTAGAAGATGCTGTGTTTATTAAGCATAAGATTCTTAAGTTTAATCCATTTTCAACAACTCTCAATAAATATATTAGCTATTTTCGAGGTGGACATTTTTTACCCACCCTTGGGCGTACATGGAACCTAAAAAAGGTTGGGCGTTTAAGGGTTAAGCAAAATTATAAGTCTGCTGGGTATTTTTGATAGGCTCAGTACCTGTTATTTCTAAACAGATATGTTTCGATAGTCAGATATGTTTCAATAAGAGATCATTTGACTGACCCATCTATTTTAAGGTGGTCATTCTCTAACTAAGCAGTGATTATTCTCGAACTAAGCAAGATGCAAACTCTTGCTTACATTGAAATCAAAGAGGTTACGAGTTGCACACCAACAGCAAATAGGGAGGCCCCACTAGGCCCTATATTTATAATATAAGAAAATGAGATATTATTGACTATAAGAAAGAAAGCATGAGTAACGTAATGGTTATTAGAAATACCAAACGGAAGATGATTTCTGACCATATGGTATCATATACAGGCCTAAAGTGCTATTTGAATTGAACGTTTGCGTTTTTTCGTGAGATTTTTGGAAGCCTGCACTGTACAAAAGAAACTAACATAAATATTTTCGAACTATAGTGATCAATGTATATACAGGTCGCCAATTAAAGCCCCAATAAAAGAGATGACGATAGCAGATCATCAGTTACAAAATACTTCGATTCAAAGTGGACCTTGGGAATACCAAAAAACCTTGGTGCAACCGAAACACAAGTCTGAATTCTAAGGAAATATAACTTTCACTGGGAAACCAGACATGACTTAACACATGAAAAAATGTTTATTAGAGATCAGATCAGATTAGCGTAAGAATAGGCTTTGTTTCTACATGCGCTAGTCAAGGAACACTTGCATACAATGAGACTGTTTCATGGAGGCTTAATCTGCAGACTCTGTGGTAGAGGTCCTGAAATAATCAACTTTATCTTTCGTAATTCCAAGTCATTAGATTTTATGCCGCGAAAAGAATTGTAGAATACCAACTGATTTCAAACATATGTTATCCATCCTCTTGAGCTGCATATGAAAGTCCAGAATGCTGGAGTGGCTATTAAGACTAAATAGAAGATATACAATAAACCAACTGGCTGCAGTAACGTTTCCAGCAGACGGCTTCCATGGACAAAAAGAAACATAGCCAGCTTGGGTATATTATAAACATGTTTGCTTCTTCATGTAGACCCTCCGTAGCACATTCACAGTCCACTTTTTGTCTACTCTTTAGCAAAACGTATAAACAGGTCCCTGCTCTAATTTTTGTTTTCTGAATTTGCAAAAATTGATTGTGATTTCTGATAAAAGCCGCATCTACAGGGCCCTGCTTAAGCCTGATCTAGACCCTGAGTATCAGAATGGTGTCTGTAGTAGCACCTGATATTTAATCAACTATATGACCTAGTATTCTAGTATGTATGTATGTAGTAACTGTATGATTTAGTAGTGTCATTTCTTGTATTTTATTAATAAATATGTGTTTTAGTGTCTGCATTTTGATTTATGGAGTAGCACAGCATTTGCTTACAGTAAACTACACAATTTATAAGCAATGCTTTTTGTATTCCTTATAGTCCAAGCTGTGGGTGAAAAATAGGTCGATTTCAGGATATAATTCAGGAATTTTTGAAACCTATCAAATGGCGAAATGTCCAAAATGGCCGTTTTTTACAATTGCGTTATTTATTTTAAAAATAATCTTTTATGTCTTTTTTAAGGCTTTAAAATGAAGATCTTTCAATACTAAACATAAAAAAAATTGTAGTGCCCGATTTCTGAACTTGTTGCTTAGATATTATAATTTGTTTATCCCAAGATGTCAAATGTCTAAGGCTATAACTTTTTGAAAAAAAATCGTACAGAGTTAATCTAAGATCCACTCTCCTTCTAAAGACTTATATTTTCATATTCTGATGTAAATAAATGCGTATAACATTTTTCAACCTCTTATTTCGGATTTAAAAATAAGGGGGCAAATTTCGTTATAAACATTTAGAACTGAAGCCGCCCCTGTACATCCTATGCATTTCTAGCTTGCAGATTATTGTTGCTGAAGCCAAAATAAAGATTTAAAATGAAATAAAAATATTCTACGACCAACTGAAGCCGAGATAATTGTTTTTTTTTTCTTAAATCGTAGTGACTTTATTTATAACAATTAAGAAATTATTTCACAGTCATTGACTAAAAAAAGACTGATATTATCTTAAAATAAAAATTATTTTAACCGAAAGTTACATTTAATTATTAAAAATTATTTTTAAAATGTAGTGGAGATTTATTTTTCGTTTCGACTGTGATTTATTGTGTCGGTTGCCCTTAGCAACGGCTAGCAACTTATATTACATTGAATCACGGTTTTCGCTTTAAATTTTAAAGCACCGCTTGGATTGACGTGAAATTTGGCAAACGCATAGATAATATGTTAAAGAATAAAAATAATATTGGGCCTCTGTGTGCTTTTGTCCTAGGGGTGAGTTTCACCCCTTATAATGGGTGAAAAAATATATGTTCAAAATAAGTTCGGAAATGGATAAAACGTTTAATTCTAAGCACCTTTTGTTCTATAGCATTTTTTCACCAAGTTAATACCTTCCGAGTTATTTTCGAGTATATACCTTCATTTTTCAACAACAAAAAGAACACGTTTTTAGGCGGTTTTTGACAAATAACTCAAAAAGTAAGTATTCAATTGAAAAAAAGAGTTTTAACAGAAATATAGCAAATTAAAAATTGAAAAAAATGGTGTGCGCGTGAAATCTCTAGATCTAGTAGAAACAAAGTTCTAGCTAATGAAAAAGAGGATCATATTCGTCAAATTTCAAAGTGAATTATTTCAACGTGAAATAACCGAAAAATCATGCACTTTTTGGAGAAAAATCATTACAACGTTTTTAAAGTGTAAAAAAATATGTATATCTGTTTTAAAAAAAGTTTATAGCATCAAAAGTAAGCAAGTTACGCTGAAAATAAAGTTGACCTCTTTTTTTTTGTCAAAAAACTCGGGAAAGTCACCCCCTAATTAGCATCAAAAATGAAATTAATCAATTTTACTTCAATGTTGTTTTACTCGCGTATGTGTCGTTTATGTCTGTAAGTTTCATCGGTTCAAGGTGCTTATTTTTGAAGGGACAGTAGTTAAAAGGACTTGAACTAGTCAATAATCACGAGTGCGTGCAAATTTAGAACAGCCATATTTTACAAATTTTTACCTTCCAAAAAAAAAAGCAAAAAATCCAAAATATTCATAAAAGCAAACACTAAATTTTTTTACTCTTTGTGATTTTTGGTCACATTAATAAATTTTAAGTTATTTAGAAAAAATCATTTTTTTTTTAATTAAAAATTAAAACAGATTTATTTTAAAACCAAATTTTTTTTAAATAAGCCCTTTGAACTGATGATACTTACAGATCATAAAAATAATACATGAGCAAAGTAACTTGTGAAGCAGTAATGATTAATTTGATTTAAGATGCTAATTGGAGGTTGACTTTCGAGTTTTTTGCCCAAAAAAAAGAGACAACTTTATTTTCAGGGTAACTTGCTTACTTTTGGTGCTGTAAACATTTTTTAAAAATAGATATACATCTTTTTTAAATACTTTAAAAAATGATTTTTCTCCAAAAAGTGCATGATTTTTTGAATATTTCACGTTGAAATAATTTACTTTGAAATTTGACGGATATGAACCTATTTTTCATTAGCTAGAACTTTGTTTATACTGGGTCTAGAGATTTCATGGATACATCATTCTTTTCAATTTTTAATTTGCTATATTTTTGTTAAAACCCATTTTTTTCAATAAAACACTTATTTTTGAGTTATTTGTCAAAAACCGCCTAAAAACGTGTTTTTTTGTTCTTGGAAAATTAAGGTACTTACTCGAAAATAACTCGAAAGGTATTAACTTGGTGAAAAAATGCTATAGAACTAAAAGTGCTCAGAATTAGTCGTTTTATCCATTTCCGAACTTATTTTGAACATATATTTTTTCACCCCTCATAAGGGGTGAAACTCACCCCCAGAACAAAAGCACACAGAGGCCCAATATCATTTTTATTCTTTAACATGTTATCTATGTTTTTGCCAAATTTCATGTCAATCCAAGCGGTGCTTTAAAATTTAAAGCAAAAACCGTGATACAATGTATTGATAAGTTGCTAGCCGTTACTAAGGCAACCGACACAATAAATCATAGTCGTAACGAAAAATAAATCTCCATTACACTTTGAAAATCATTTTTAATAACTAAATGTAATTTTCGGTTAAAATAATTTTTATTTTAAGATAATATAAGTCTTTCTTTAGTCAACGACTGTGAAATAATTTCTCAATTGTTATAAATAAAGTCACTACGATTTAAGAAAACAAAAACAATTATCTCGGCTTCAGTTGGTCGTAGAAAATTTTTATTTAGTTTTAAATCTTTATTTTGTCTTCAGCAACAATAACCTGCAAGTTAAAAACTCATAGGATGTACAGGGGCGGCTTCAGTTCTAAATGTTAATAACGAAATTTGCCCCCTTATTTTCAAACCTGAAATAATAGGTTGAAAAATGTTATACGCATTTATTTACATCAGAATATGAAAATATAAGTCTTTAGAGGGAGAGTGGATCTTGGATTAACTCTGTACGATTTTTTTTTCAAAAAGTTATAGACTTGGACATTTGCCTTCTTGGGATAAACAAATTATAATATCTAAACAACAAGTTCACCAAACGGGCACTACAAAATTTTTTTTATGTTTAGTATTGAAAGATCTTCAGTTTAAAGCCTTAAAAAAATACATAAAAGTTATTTTTACAATAAATAAGGCAATTGCAAAAAACGGCCATTTTGGACTTTTCGCAGGCTGTTTTGCAATAACGTATTAACGAAATTAAACTTGCCATAGCTCAAATTGTAAGTTTTTTAATTTACTACAATTTTCTATTTAAAATTTTTTCTATAAAATGAATATCCTAAGCTGCAAAATTAAAAATCTTTAAAAATTGTAAATTTAACAAATGAAAATCGTCATAAATAAAAAACCGCACAAAATTGTTGGTTACATTCTTGTAAAAGTTATTCCTGGCATCGTCCTTTACAACACCTGAAAGGTTTCAAAAATTCCTGAATTATATCACGATTTTTCACCCACAGCCTAGGGTATTATTATTCTAATCGGTATAATTATAAAAAGTGGGAGTATAGTCTCTTTCTTTTATCCTTTCCTATATCCACTAGTTATATCATTATAAATACGTACATTCTTAGACATGTTTGTGTACTTTTTATTTTACTATCCCGTATTGTGCTTATAGCTATTGTTATTAGTGTCTAAAAATTACCATTTGCTTTTTATTTTATAGTGTAGTGTAGTGAACCAAGATAGACTAAATGCTACTTACTTTAATATATGCAGCAAAATCTTCCATAAAAGTTCTGTTAGTATACACTTGTTTCATCAGAACTCCGGCACGAGTTCGATTCTCCGGAGACATATAGAGATTGGCATGTATGAGGAGACTGGGATCATTATCAAGTCCTTGCAATAAAGTTGCGTTGTTCCTGTTGGTAGCTAAGTGAACACAATATTTATATTTAAATTTAGCTTTTTGAAGTTATACTTCTTTACCGGCGATAGAGGGTGAATTTTTATATGTTAAAACCTATCAGCCCGGCGCATGCGCATTATAACTTTGTTCTGATTGGATGTTCAAATGACATGTCAAAAATTATCCGATATGGCAGCTGTAGGACAGCTGTGGTTTGGAGGTAAAGGTAAAGGTAAATAAATGTATAATATATTAGTTTTATTGTTGTGAGGACAGAAACAAAAAAGTTTATAATATTGTAGTGACTTTTAAATAGTTTTTAAAGCTCCCTAGTTTTTGTTGCTACGTAACGTACGCATCTCCGTATACGTAAAGCAACTAACGTGTCGTAGAGGATGAATGTTAAAATAGGTAGTTTTTGTAACTGCCTTAACGTAACGTAAAGCAAATCGTAAAGTCACTTTTAAATTCCGTTGACATTCAAAAAAATAAAACAATGTTCACACAATATACAATTAATATACAAATGTAAAAAAAGATAAATGAATAATAAAATTGTATGGTTTTAATTGCTTCTATTTAAATATAAAAATATTATTTTTCCTTAGGTTAAAATTTTTTTATTTTTGTTTATACCTACTTTTTAGTTGTAAATTATTGTATACCTACATCAGAATTCCAGTAGGTATAATGTAAATAGTGTGGTAATATTTATTTGAAAATTTTACTGAAACTAGGTCATTTGTTTATCTAGTTATTAATTGTAATGATCACTGTATTTCTTAAATTAATACAAGATTTGTTTGTTTTGCTTTATTAATAGGCAACTTAAAAACAATAAAATTTTAAATCTACTATGAAGTTCCAATTTCCAATTACAAACAGAATAATTTTACTCAAATAGACTAAACCAATAACCAATATAACCTTAAAATGTTTATAAACGGATAGTACGCTGATGAAATGTTCATTTGGTAGGTAATCGGGCAAGATCCTCGTGTGCATTCGGTGACTTTCGGCTCAATAGGGATGCGTATGAACCTAACGTACCAGCCCGTAACCTTAGGTAATACGTATCGCGATACGGGAGTTCAACCATTAATGCGCAAGCGTATATGTCAAAAAGATGCGTTACGTTTACGTATTTGTGTGCACAAAAACTCCCTATTATAGTTCTTTCTACCGAAGAAAAAGTTTTTTTATTAGAACAATATTTCCGCTCATACGGAGTTGGACGGAATACTGGCCCATGTTTAAAACAAAAGTGTCAAAACGATATCAACAACATTTTAACAAGGCGTCCCCTAGTAAAGCTATAATGAAAAAAATCAGGTCCGGCTTTAAAAAATTAGTTCGCTTGGGTCTTAGAAAAAATTTCACCCTGTATACGCTTTTTGAAAACTCTAATATGAATTTTACAAATTAGACAAGTAGGCAATTAAAGTGGCATATTATTTTTTCCGAAGACTATTACTTAATTTTTTATAAAAAAATCAAATTTGACTATGAATTAAAAGTTTGGTAAAGTGAACCATAGATTAAAAAGAAACAACTTTTATTACAAAAATTAATTTTTTTTGAACAAATATTTAATTTATGTTACCATCCAATCAACTGATTTGTTCAAACCAGAGAAAAATCAGGCCTGGATTTAAAAAAAAAATAGTTCGTTTTGGTCTTAAAAAAAGTTCACCGTGTATACGCTTTTTGAAAACTCTGAATCTAAAATATGAATTTTACAAATTAGACAAACAGGCAATTAAAATAGCATATTTATTTTTTCCCCACGGGATTACTTAATTTTTTATTAAAAAATCAAATTTGTCAAAATCGGAATTTTAACCTAAAAATTAAAAAAAAATGAAATCACGGTTTAATTCGCTACAACTCTGTTCCATTTTAATATTTTTTTTTCTGAAATTTTTACAGCACATATCACTTACCATTGTAAAGACTATAAAAATTGTTGTAGACTTTCAGTCTTCTTCTCGTAAAAATTATGAATTTTTAAAAATAAAAGGTGAAGATTCGTGAATTGCAAAGTTAAATCGCAAAAATTAAGTGAAAAAATTTAAAATTCATCTAATTAATCACGTCTATGTTAAACTATAGAGTCCAAAAGAAGTGTTATGGGGAGTTTTAGATCTAGACGTGTTATAGAAAAAAAAAATGGTAAAACTTTTAATTGTAAGAAAAACGTTATTTTTGTAAATTATTTTTTGTAAAAAAAGTTAATTATTTTAAATCTATGCAAACACTTTGCCAAACTTTTTATGCATAGTCAAATTTGATTTTTTTAATAAAAAATTAAGTAATCGTGTGGGGAAAAAATAAATATGGCGTTTTAATTACCTATTTGTCTTATTTGTAAAATTCATATTAGAGTTTTCAAAAAACGTATACAGGGTGAAATTTTTTCTAAGACCCAAACGAATTAATTTTTTAAGTCCGGGACTGATTTTTTTCTAATTTGAATACATCAGTAGATTGGGTGGTAACATAAATTAAATATTTGTTCAAAAAAATTCATTTTTGTAATAAAAGTTAATTTTTTTAAATCGATGGTTCACTTTACCAAACTTTAAATTATTCATAGTCAAATTTGATTTTTTTTTTTATAAAAAATTAAGTAATCGTGTGGGGAAAAAATAAATACGCCGTTTTAATTGCCTATTTGCCTAATTTATAAAATTCATATTAGAGTTTTCAGAAAGCGTATACAGTGTGACATTTTTTCTAAGACCAAAACGAACTTATTTTTTAAATTCGGGCCTGATTTTTTTCTGGTTTGAATAAATCAGTTGATTGGGTGGTAACATAAATTAAATATTTGTTCGAAAAAAAAAATAATTTTGTTAATAAAAGTTAATTTTGTTAAATCTATGGTTCACTTTACCAAACTTTTAATTCATAGTCAAATTTGATTTTTTTATAAAAAATTAAGTAATCGTGTGCGGAAAAAATAAATATACCATTTTAATTGCCTATTTGTCTAATTTGTAAAACTCATATTAGAGGTTTCAAAAATCGTATACAGGGTGAAATTTTTTCTAAAACCAAAACGAACTAATTTTTTTAAAGCCGGACCTGATTTTTTTCTAGTTTGAATAAATCAGTTGATTAGGTGGTAATAGTGTAACGATTGTCCAAAATAAGAGACACATCGATCTGACCATTCAAAAATTATGACGAATACAAATTTCTGTCAAAATGCGAAACTCGCCCTGTATATTATTAAACAATGGGAGCAGACACTTTTTAATGGTCATTTGTTATTCCCCATAGGGGGCTCTATACGAGGTTAGGAGTATGTACAGTTGCTCATGACTCAGCCTGTATAAGTAAAACATCTATGTATACATAAAATGTTCAAATCTATTGGCGGCTTTCCATACCGAATTTAAATGGGACAACGACTAAACGTTGTGGATAAACGTGAGAGAGAAATTTACTGTGGACACGTGCTAAGCTTAGTGTATGAAGATCCCGATTTTTTAAGAAACGTAGTTTTCTGACGAAAGTCACATTGACCTCAACGGTTAGATCAACCGACAAACAAATCGATTCCTTCGGTTTGAACGTTCTGATGCCATTGCAGAAAAGCCTCTCCACAGTGCTCGAGTAATTATTTCGGTTGCTGTGTCTGGTCATCGCTCCTTGTCAAAGAACACCAAAATAACATTAGTACGTGCCTTAATTTTTCCCATAATTAATTAAGGATCCGAAACATGGACAATGAAATCGGACGACAGAAAAAGGATTGACGCCTTTGAAATGTGGTGCTGGAGGAGAATGTTTCGGATCTCATGGACGGAACACAGAACAAATCACTCAATCCTCCAAGAGCCTTAATATTCAGACTCGACTTTCCTCTATTTGCCTCTTCACCGTCTTAAAATGTTTTGGCCATATTGCAAGAGGAAGTGATGATAACCTTTAGAGACATAATTTCGGGAAACGTTGAAAGGCGCAGAAGTAGAGGTCGCTCACCTACTCGATGGACGGATCAAGTACAGAAAGCCAGTGGAAAAACTGTCTCTGAGTCCATGAGGGAAGCTCAGGACAGAAGCCGATGGAAAGAGATAGTTGCTCTTATTATAGGGAATCACGATATTCAGCAATGAGGAAACGACTGAGGAGGAGGAGGTCTGGTCATGGGATAATCATTGGTCCTTATTTTTTTGAAGACGAGAATGAGCAGCTAGTTACTGGCAATCAAGAGCGGTACAGACATAATATTGTGACATCTTTTGTTTAAGATTTAAAAACCTTTTGTCGTGCGCGTAATTTACGATTCCGTAAGCAATGGTATCAACAGGATGGCGCAACAAGCCATACAGCCGAATGCTTCATAAATTTACTACGTGAACATTTTGGTAACAGAATAATTTGTCGTCACACAGATTTCGAGTATCAACCTCATTCGCCGGATTTAAAACCACCTGATGCCTACGTTTGGGGTATGATAAAGGATCACATATTTCGCTTCCACCAGAATCTGTTGGTGAACTACGGCAAATAATAATAACATTTGCAGCAGCCACTTTCCTTAAATGTGGTTAACGATCTTCAGAAACATCATGAAGCTTTTTTGCAACACCATGGTGACCATTTTGAACATTTGTATTATAAAAATTAATTTACAAATATATTTTTTTATATTTGGTACTATTTGTTTGCGCGGATATTGTATTACTATTACTAATATTACTTAAGGACCGGTGGTGGGCATATTTGGAAATAAATAATAATTATCTGCCAAATTGATAACGAACATGTTTGTAAGTATAGAGCTCGCATGTTGCTTTAGTCATAACAAAGACAGTAAATCGAATTACTTTCCACCTCGATATTTGGCAGCATTTATTAGATTTTAAGGAAATGACGAAACAGGTCGATTTTTACGGTACATATATTTGTCATTTGTCAACCCCCTCCCTTCCACTTCCCCCACCCCTTTATTTTTCAATAGGGAATAGGGGTCGTGTGCTACCTCATTTAAAAGGTTCTTCAATTCTCTATTCACGAATGTAAACAATAATTATTTATACAGGGTCTCCAAGCAAAAAATATTTTAATTAAATTAATTGACACAAAAACAAGAATGTATGTAATTTATTTAATTCAAAATACATTCTACTGCTCTCATAAAACAGAAAAAAATGTTTTTTAATAAATAAACATAAATAAACACCCGTCTGCCTCTTGGTAGGTTGAATATTGAATTTAAGCGGAAAACAATATTTATTTGTCAAATAAACATTTTTCTCTGTTTTCTGTCAGTAGTAGAATGTATTTTGAGTTAAATAAATTGCATACATTCTTCTTTGTGTATCAATTAATTCAATTCAAAATAACTTTTCTTGGACACCCTGTATAAATAATTATGTCAATGTTAATATTGCTAAATAGAGAATTGAATAACCTTTTAAATGAGGTAGGTAGCACACGACCCCTACTCCCTATTTAAAAATAAGGGGTGGGGGAAATGGAAGGAAGGGGGTTGACAAATGACAAATGCATGTACCGTAAAAATGTGTCACCCTTAGATCAAAAATCGACCTGTTTCTTCATTTCCTTAAAATCTAATAAATACTGCCAAATATCGAGGTGGACTCTATTCTTTGGCCCAATCTGTATATTTGTTATCAATTAAACCCAGTAAAATAGCAAAAAAAATACACAAAATAATATTTTACAACAAAAAACAGACCAACAAGAATTTGTTATTGCAAATTGTAGGAATGGGATAAATTAAGCCAAGAAACACTGGAAAAAACAAAAATAATGTCGAAAATGAGGGTAGAAAATAAAAGGTAGAAGGAAAGAGGAATCTAAGTAAACCAGCTGAATAAAAAAGAACTAAACATAATTATTTCTACCAAATTTCTAGAATAGTATATATAAGACAAACTCACTCTTATATAAGCTCCAAAATCGTTGACAAAAGTCGTTGATGTATAAACTTTCTTCATTAACCTTCCTGCCATATGTCGATTTTCTGGCGACATATTTAAATTTTTGTGAATGAGCAGTTCTGGATTATCATCAAATCCTTTTAAAGTTCCGTTACTTCGATTTTTAGCTTAAATAATAAATCAAATTAAAAGAAATAGATTGAAGTGATGCTAAATACTGAGGCGTGAAGAGAAGAGAGGAATTGAAAATAGTATCTTCTATGCGTTCGTTAGCCTTAAGTTTAAGCTTTTATTTTTATACATGTTACAAATATATTAAGATTAAGCCATACTGAGGCAAATCAACGAAAAAACTTACAAATATGACATACCAATGAACCTTGAAGATAGTCTTAAGACGTTCAGAGCTAATAAAGATGCAAATCTGAAAAACTGTAGAACATTTACCAGAATTTGGGAATGTATCTCTGCAGTAGTCATTGTTTTAGGAGTCATTGCTTAAGATATTTAATTGTCAACAATATAAGGAGGTGACTGGTTAAATGAAAAGCTGGAGGATATTGAAAAAGACAGGAAAAATCATAAAATAAAACAATTTTACAAAAAAGTCAGAGCAACAAAAAATAACTCCAGCATTAAAACAAGAGGACTAAAAAACCAAAAAGGGAGAAACCGTGTTTGAAGACAAACAGATTACCAGAATATGGGAAAAATATTATGAAGAAATGCTATTCACTGCGGAGGAAGCACACCCCGATGAAGAAGAAAGACCAATAATACAAGGTAATGACGAAGTAGAAATTCCCACAGAAGAAGAAGTACTAAAAGAAATTAAAAACCTTTGAAACGGAAAAGCAGCAGGAGAAGATCAAATAGCAGTGGAATTATTAAAATACGGAGGAGGAGAATTACATAAAGAAATAAACCAGCTAATACAACAAATATGGACACAAAACAGAATACCAGATGATTGGAACAGAGGTATAATAGTACCTATATATAAAAAAGGAGATCGGGTGGAGTGCGAGAATTACAGAGCAATTAATAACTTTATTGAACACCGCATATAAAGTTCTAGCAAACATCATAAACATGAGACTTAAAGTATGCGCTGAACGAATATTAGGAGAATACCAAAACGGGTTCAGACCGGGAAGATCGACAATTAACTCCATACATACAGTGGAGCAAATAATGTAAAAATCGAGAGAATACAACAGAGAAATACAACTAATATTCATAGATTTCAAAAGCGCTTTTGACACAATTAATCGAACGAAAATGATGGAGGAGCTAGATAATCTTGGAATCCCAGAAAAATTAAGACATAATATGCTAACAGTGAGCCTAAAGAACACCACAGCAAAGATAAGCTTCAACGGAACAACTTCTAACGAAATAAATATGAACAAAGGCGTGAAACAAGGCGACTCTATCTCACCGACACTATTTAACCTGATGTTGGAAGTAATAATAAGGAGGACAAACTTTGCAAAAAAAACATTATTACAGATCAACTTCAACTAGTAGCATATGCAGACGATCTAGTCATAAGAGCGAAGACGAAGGTGACACCTATAAAAGCCGTTCAAAAATTAGATAAGGAAGCGAAGAAAATAGGGCTACAGATAAACCAGAACAAAACAAAATACATGATGCTAGGGAAGGACGACACAACAAATCAGAAATATCTAATAACACAGAACCATTAATTTGGAACTGTATCCACCTTTAGCTACCTGGGTGCAACAATAGGGAAAACTGGAAAAGAGAGAAGAGAGGAAAGAATTCTGAAAGGCAAAAAAGCATATGGAATAAATAGAAATCTGCTGAGAAGCAATACCCTGAGCAAGAGAACCAAGATGAACCTATACAAGACCTTAATAAGACCTGTTGTTACATATGGGATGGAAACAACAACGATTAACAAGAATGAAGAAGATAGTCTTCTGGAATTTGAAAGAAAAATAATGAGAACAATACTAGGCCACAATGTAACAAGACAGGGAGAAATACGAATGAAAACAAATGCAGAAATTGAAGAAGAATTAAGGAGAGAAAATATAGCCAGATACATAAAATCGCTTCGCTTAGAATGGATAGGACATATACAGAGACGCCCACAATCAGATATGTTGAGAAGGATAACTAACTGGACACCACTATGGCCCAGGTGCAAAGGAAGACCCAGAAGAAGATGGCTGGATGATGTAGAAGAAGACATAAGAGCAATGAATGTGAAAAACTGGAAAGTTCAGTGCAAGGACAGGAAGAAATGGAAAAAAGTCACGAGAAAAGCAAAGACACGCAGCAAGCTATAAAATGGCAGAGGAGTAATCCACCTCACCCAAGAATAGGATTTTAAACGCCATGGCGTTAGCTATAATCCCTAGGGATTGTAATGCTTAATGAATGAATGAATAAAGAGGTGAGAATAGATAGTAAAATTAGAATATGCAAGGCCTATATTCTAGTATTTATACCCCAGGCTGTGGGTGAAAAAACGTGATATAATTCAGGAATTTTTGAAATCTATCAGGTGTTGTAAAGGACGATGCCAGGAATAACTTCTACTAAAATGTGACCAAAAATATTGTGAGCTTTTTTTTATTGCGATTTTCATTTGTTAAATTTGCAAATTTTAAAGATTTTTAATTTTGCAGCTTAGGATATTGATTTTAGAGAAAACTTTTTAATAGAAAGTTGTAGTAAAATTTTTTTTTTTTTTATTTTACAAAATAGTCGCATCAACCTCGGAGGTTATTAGCGACATATACATATACATAAGGTAATTTATTTACAGATGTTAGATTTTGTTAAATACATTGATATCTTTAAGGAATTTTACCAAGTGTTCAATTTTACAATTTTCTCCTAAGATTTCACTTGTTGATCCGATGATGTGGTTGTTCTGTCTCTGCAACTGGTATTTTGGACACTCTGCAAGTACATGCTTAACACTTAGTGGGATATTACAGTTTTCACATAAAGTGGGATTAGTGTGACCAATTATGTGTCCGTGGGTAAGTCGGGTATGTCCTAGACGAAGGCGAGTAACAATGTCATGGTGAGTTCTGTTGTGAATTTGAGATTTCCACGGTTTTACAAACGTTTTCACTTCGCGAAGTTTTGAAGTTGAACTGTCCCACTGGTTTTGCCACAGATTTTTGACTTTCACTTTAATAAATGATTTTAAATCATTAAGAACTACATCTCTCACTTCACTCGCGGTTTCACTGTCCCTGGCTTGTTGGGCTGTCCGATCCGCCGCTTCATTTCCTTGGAGGCCAATGTGTGAAGGAACCCATAGGAATTGTACAATATGGTTGTTGTTTTGAATGGTAGCTATTTCTTTTTTAATTAGGAGAGCAATTGGATGCTTCGTGTACAGTTGGTTAATTGTATGGATGGAACTGAGGGAATCGGTAATTATAAGAGCATTGGATATATTACTGGAGTTAATATGAACGAGAGATTGATAGATGGCGTATAGCTCGCCAGTATGTATACAGCTTAACGATGGTAGTTTATACTCAAGTGTACTATTTGGAGTAATGACAGCTGCCCCAACTCCAGTAGATGTTTTAGAAGCGTCTGTATATATATGATAGGATTTAGAAAATTTTGTTAGTTTGTTGAATGTTATAGTTATAATTATTGAATGTTCAGCTCCTGGGATAATTCAGTCGATGTATCCGTGTCAGGTTCTTCATCCTCGTAGTTGTCTTTTGTGAGCTGTCTCGTAATTTTTTTGTTAAGCTTTGTACATTTCAATTTTAATGAGCGTTCGGATGTATATGAATGAATTTTGGTTATGAGTTTTTTAAATCCTAGAATGTCTACTGTATATTTATTTACAACGCTGATAACATCTTTTGTTCCATGAGCGTTTTCAAATAAATCAACTGTTTCCTCAAAAGTTAATATTTGCTTTTCGGAATTGAATAATTCTTTAATTGGTTGCATTAGCCTTTCTAATGGTATTGTTGATATTTTTGTTTTTATTCTTTTTTGTTTCTGAGTTGGCTTTGAAAATACATCGTCACTAGCTGATGTCTCAATCGGGGGTGATATTGCTTCAGATACAGTTCCTTTGGAGGATGATTTAGATGTATTTTCTTCGTTGGATACGCTAAATTCTTTTGGTGCTGGATTCTCTTTATTTTCATTAACCGAGCAAGAATTATTGCTTAGACTGAAAGATGAAGGCTGGTTAGTTATGACTATGTGAGGTGAGGGGGCTGATGAGGTGGATATATTTGGTTTAGATATCACTGGCATTGTATTATCTGTAGTTGATGTATCAAGAGGTGTTAGGTTGGTTGTAGATAATATTTTTGTTAGTGGCGTTGAATTATTTGATATGTTTGTAGAAGTGCATGTTGTTGAAGGTGTAATAGCAGTCGTTTCTGTTGAAGTTACTGTACTAGGTTCGTTTCTGTTTGAAAGTGTAGCAGTTGGGACAGCTGTTTCTGAGTGATTTACATTTACTGAGCAAGTACTGGAAATATGGCCATGTTGTTTGCAAATGAAACATAAGTTGTCTAATGTCAAAAAAATTCGATTTGTAGTATCTTCATGAGTTATTAAAATGGTATCGGGAATTGGACCTGTGGGTGGAGATACGTAAATATGTCGACGGAAACTGAGTACATGTTTGTATTCAGGATTGTTGGTTCCTATTCGCAAAAATGACATTGATGAAGTTGGTTTTAGCCCTAAGAGCAGTAGGTCGTTTTCTATTACCTTATGCGGGATAGTGGGAGAAACATTGGATATTAGGAGTCTTTCACTTGGAGTAATTAGTCTACGGACTTGAATTTGTGTATTGTTTACAGTGATGAAACCTCTACTGTTTGAAAAAAATTCATCTACGACTTGTTTGGTTGAGAAATAGATACAGATACGATTGTTGGTAATTCTTGATGAAAAAATAATGTGTTTTGGACTAACTAAAGCTCCTACCGCTATCAAGTATTCTTCTAATATAACATCGTTGAGAGAATTAAAAACTACTGCTTGTAGCTTGGATGGATAGATTGTTTCTTTTTGTATACTAGCTGCAGCAGAGTAAGATAAAGGTTTTTGTGATGTGGATTGCGATAATGATTCATCGCTATTATTAGTGACGTCGAATTCCATTTCTCAACACCATTTGATTTTCCTAAGTACGGACCTGTTCCGCTTCGGATTTTGGTAATTGTCTTTAAAGACAAAAAATTGGTGTCGATCAATGACTGGCGTTGTTTATTGACGGTTTTATAAAATTCTTTGGTTATGAAATACTTATTAATAGAAAAATATGTACTCACAGAAAATGTTTTTCTATACACACTTAACTAACACTATTATACTTGATGTTAACGTAGTGTAAGAATACTATGATTGGTTTTTGTAAGTTAAATTTACTATTTGTCAGGATCGATCAAAAAGCATGTGTGCTTATTCGATATCAGTGCCGGACTCCCTTGTAGTAAAATAAAATACCTACAATTTGAGCTATGGTAAGTTCAATTTCGTTTATTGGTTATTGCATAACAGCCTGCGAAATGCCCAAAATGGCCGTTTTTTTACAATTGCGTTATTTATTGTACAAATAATTTTTTTATTTTTTAAAGCTTTAAAATAAATATTTTTCAATTCCAAACTTAAAAAAAAAAATTGTAAGGCCGGATTAACGAATTTATTGCTTAGATATTATAAATTGTTTATTCCAAGAGGTCAAATGTCGAAGGCTATAACATTAAAAAAAAAAAAAAAATCGTAGAGAGTTGGTGAAACATCCAATCTTCTTCTAAAGAGGTATATTCTCATATTCTGATGTAAATAAATGCGTTAAAAATTTTTAAACCTCTCATTTTTGAGTTTTAAAATAAGGGGGAAAATTTCGTTAAAATCATTTAGAGCTGAAGCGGCCCTGTACATGATATCAGTTTCTAACTTACCGATTATTGTTGCTGAAGACGAAACGAAGACTTATAAAAAAATTTAAAAAATTTACAACCAACTGAAGCCGAGATAATTGTTTCTTTTTTCTTATATCGTAGTGCCTTTATTTATAACAATTAAGAAAATATTTTGCAGTCATTGACTAAAGAAAGACTTATATTATCTTAAAATAAAAATTATTATAAAATATAGTTAAATTTAATTATTAAAAATTATTTTTAAAAATCGGTGCTTTGCGAGCGGCCGAATTTTGCCAATCGCCCGGCTCGCTTCAAATCCGCGCGCTCGGAAAATTTTTACGTAACTTGTATTAAATTTTGACCGAAAACAATTTAATAATATTACCATTATAATATACAGTGTATATACCACTGTATTTGTTTTTCTTGATAAACTTTTATATGTGAAATCTCATTTCTG
Organism: Diabrotica virgifera virgifera; assembly: GCF_917563875.1. Classification (NCBI taxonomy): domain Eukaryota; kingdom Metazoa; phylum Arthropoda; class Insecta; order Coleoptera; family Chrysomelidae; genus Diabrotica; species Diabrotica virgifera. The sequence goes on along the minus strand of NC_065443.1, from coordinate 237,770,129 downwards.
AAGAAATAATATTACAAAAATGATACATATATTATATGAAATGTATAACTATATTTTTAATTTTTTCATTGATATATAAATATAATAATAATAATGTTACTTCTTATTATACAATATAAAACTTTTTCTTCTTGTAGTGACTATCCGTTTTGGATGTTGGCGACCATCATGGCAATTTGGCAAACCCCATTTGGAAACTGCGAACCAGGAAGGCGAAGGATTACCTTGCTAAATAATTTACCTACGTCGTTCAACACAACAACTACAAATCTTTTTAGAGCAGCAGTATCGATTTAGTGTGCAAGTACAGATTGCCCTGATGGTCGCCAACATCCAAAACGGATAGTCACTATAAGAAGAAAAAGTTTTATATTGTATAATAAGAAGTAACATTAGTATTATTATATTTATATAACAATGAAAAAAATTAAAAATATAGTTATATATTTCATATAGATATATGTATCATTTTTGTAATATTATTTCTTCAGAAATGAGATTTCACATATAAAAGTTTATCGAGAAAAACAAATACAGTGGTAAATAGACTGTATATTATAATGGTAATATTATTTAATTGTTTTCTGTCAAAATTTAATACAAGTTACGTAAAAATTTTCCGAGTGCGCGGATTTGAAGCGAGCCGGGCGATTTGCAAAATTCGGCCGCTCACAAAAGCACCGATTTTAAAAATAATTTTTAATAATTGAATGTAACTATATTTTATAATAATTTTTATTTTAAGATAACATAAGTCTTTCTTTAGTCAATGACTGTAAAATAATTTCTTAATTGTTATAAATAAAGGCACTAAGATTTAAGAAAAAATAAACAATTATCTCGGCTTAAGTTGGTTGTAGAAAATTTTTATTTTTTTATAAATCTTCGTTTCGTCTTCAGCAACAATAATCTGTAAGTTACATACTCATAGGATGTACAGGGCCGCTTCAGCTCTAAATGTTTAAAACGAAATTTGCCCCCTAATTTTCAAACCCAACCTCGGCTTCGGTTGGTCGTAGAAATTTTTTATTTTTTTATACATCTTCGTTTCGTCTTCAGCAACAATAATCTGTAAGTTAAAAACTTATAGGATGTACAGAACCGCTTCAGCTCTAAATGTTTATAACGAAATTTGCCGCCTTATTTTCAAACCTAAAAATTAGAGATTTAAAAATGTTTTACGCATTTATTTACATCAGAATATGAAAATATAACTCTTTAGAATGAGACTGGATGTTTCACCAACTCTCTACGATTTTTTTTTTCCAAAAGTTATAGCCTTCGACATTTGACCTCTTGAGATAAACAATTTATAATATCTAAGCAACAAATTCGTTAATCCGGCCTTACAATTTTTTTTATGTTTGGAATTGAAGGATCTTTATTTTAAAGCTTAAAAAAATTAAAGAAAAATATTTGTACAATAATTATCGCAATTGAAAAAAACGGCCATTTTGGACTTTTCGCAGGCTGTTTTGCAATAACCAATAAACGAAATTAAACTTACCATAGCTCAAATTGTAGGTTTTTTAATTTACTACAACTTTATTTTAAAAAGTTTTTCTCTAGAATCAATATCCTAAGCTGCAAAATTAAAAATCTTTAAAAATTGCAAATTTAACAAATGAAAATCGCAATAAAAAAAAGCTCACAATATTTTTGGTCACATTTTAGTAGAAGTTATTCCTGGCATCGTCCTTTACAACACCTGACAGGTATCAACAATTCCTGAATGATATCCTGAAATCGACCTATTTTTCACCCACAGCCTGGAGTATTAGGCAATGATCTCAGGATCAGGATTCTACCGAATTTATACTATTAGCAACGAACAAAGTACGTGTTAACGAATAGCCATCAGAGGAAATCAGACGTGGAGTGAGACTGGGGTGCGTGTTGTCGCTAATTCTTTTTTTAATGCCTATCCAGAAGATGTCTTAAAAGGAGCTCTTGAGGTTGGAATAGCTGAACTAAAGGTAAATGGAGGTCCCATTAACAACAAAGCGGAGATGGGATAAGAATAAGTCTAAAACAATGAACGCCAAGAAGACAAAATTTATGAGAATATCGAACACGCAAAGAAATAACAAGAATCTCTTCATAAATGGAACCAATGTCAAATGAGTAGACCAATATGCATACCTCGGAACAATGATCAACTCCACAGGTGGTTACTTCCAGGAAATCAAAATCAGAATGGAAAAGGCTATAGCAAATTTTAACAAAATGAGAAAATTGCTCTGCACAAGAGATTTGAAGTTGGAGCTAAGAGTTGGGTTGGCTAGGTGCTACGTTTTTTCGACTTTGTTTTAAGGAATGGAAGTTTGGACCCAGAATGCGACATCGATAAAAAGCAAGAATCATTCGAGTGGTAGGTGTACAGAAGAATTCTGAAAATATCGTGGACAGAACACGCCACAAACAAAGAGGTTCTGAGAAAGATGAATAAAGAAATGAAAATTTTAAATACCATCAGAACAGGAAAATCAGAATATCTCGGACATATTATTACACATGAAGAGAGATACAACTTACTCCAATTGATTATGCAGGGAAAGATTCGAGGCAAAAGAAACATAGTAAGAGGCAGAATATCGTGGCTGCGCAATCTGAGAGAATTGCACGGATGTACAGCTGGTCCCTAAAAAAACTGATACGACTCTTAGTAAAATTTGATCATTTTGATCAGTGTATTTGATTGGTTTGACATTATATTATATTTTTTATGACAGACAAATAAATAATAAAATAAACAAACCAACAAAACACAACTGATTATATAATATGTTAATTCATAAATTATTGTAATAATTAGAGGCTATTGATTATGTACTATACAAAGGAACTAGAACGTTGACGGGGTTTTATTATTTCATATGGTCAATAAATCTCTATATATGACCGCGAGTGCTACCATTTGAAGGGGTGCATTTTTGAGAAATGGGTGAATTAGTCCCTGGGTACAGGTTACATTAGGGTGAGTTGTATGCACTTTTGGTATAAATACGTCTACGTAAGAATTGTTTCTGGTTAAATTTCCTATCTAAATATAACTTTTTAAAGTCAAAGATACTTTTTTTACAAAAATATATTTAAAAGAAAAAGCACAAAGGAACCCAAAAGAAAGAAATTTTGTTTTTGTCCCATATGTTTTGTCCACGGGGATATACGTATAGACATTGCTTCACAGAAAAAAAAACTTACATATTTTCTCTTTAAAATGATGTTTGGTAGAGGCCATTAAGATTTACAGTTTTCGAAATATGAATTTTCAAAGTTCGCCACTCACAGCAATTTTGGGCGATTTTCCTTGTTATTTCGCAAATATTGTTCTGTAATTTTTTTCTACGTAACTTTAACCATATGCAATGGTACAGGTAAGAGGAATAGAAATCAATTACCTTCAAATGTTCTACTGTATAATGTTGTACGACTTCTTTTAAAGAGGTTATCTTTTTCAAGATTTTTTAATTTTAATGAATTTTTATATTTTTTACGATTATTTTTTAAATTTAATCATAACTTTTTTTTCCTATATTATATTATAATATAGTAAAATAGAAAGTTTATTCTGTTTACTTTAAAATGGTGTATTATAAAAAAATCTAGGATTATTTTTGAATGAGATATGCTTTTTCAAAATGTAATAAGTACTTGCAACGATTTTTAATTTTAGGATTATTTTTTAAATTTCTCATTATAACTTTTTTATGTGATTGTGTGTTATGATTGAATCTTATTTTTTATAGGTAATACTTTGGATCCACTTGACTCGGCCGGGCAAACTTCAAAATACGGATTAATTCCAATATTTACTGTCAAAGCTCCTGCACCACAAGCTTTGCTTGAAAAAAATAGCATGTAAATATACACCAAAGGATGTACAAAAAACTGTGGTTGTATGATGATAGGAATTAGTTGTTCAATATTCTGCAAAGGGTGCATGTGCAAATGTGCATAGTAGTTCTTAGCCCCCATATAAAATTATTATTTATGACCACACCGTTGAAACTTTTTGTGGTTGTTATTTGGGTTTAGTCGGACAAATTTGGAGCTTAGCGCAACATGGCAGTGGGGCGTTTGTCTGTCAAGCGGTCACGAAGTTGTCAATTTTATGCAAGAAAAAAATTTATAACCACATTGTTCATTTTATTTTAATCAATGATTTTTATCATATAAACAGCGAAAACAATTTTGTCGGACAAAAATATTGGGGCATATGACGCGTCGGACACGCTAAATATGTCAAATTTATGAAAATAACAAATTTATTACCACATGGATAATTTTAACGGTATCTATCATAAAACCTTTTACAATCATGTGGTAACCTTGTCGGACAATTTTCACGGGGCATATGCGCAGTCGGATGCGCCGAAGATGTCAATTTCCTGGAATTTTTTTATTTATTACCACAGATGTCATTTTTATTTTGTACTGTTCTTTTACATGTGTAATGCATATTGGATCACTTGTCGGACAAAAATAATGGGGCGTTTACCGAGATACAGGCTGTCAACGTTAAACTTTTTTTTTATTTATTATTGAATATTTCCTGACAGGTATGAGATATCAACATGAAATTTGGTATGTGGGGGTTTTTTGGGTCGAGAAAACTAAATTCCCTACCAAAAATTATGCATTGCTCAGAGGACGCCACATACGCCTTTCAGCTCTCATTTATTACGTTCAATTTTTTTTATTCCTCACTCTGTATAATTTTGACATTAAAATTTTTATTCTCCTATTAGTTTTACTTAAAAAAGGTATACTTCTTTTATCTCTCGAAACTCAACCGTTTTCGAGATAAACGCATTTTAAATCTGCGATACACCATCATTTTTAGCGTAATATCATTGTAGTTACACCCGAAAAATAACTTAAAACCATAAAATTATCCAAAAATGTATCGCAAATTTCTTCAAATGGAATTTGCGATGCAATGATATAAATTTGAGAACTGGCACAATTATTATGGTATTAAGTTATTTTTCGGGTGTAACTACAATGATATTATGCTAAAAATGATGGTGTATCGCAGATTTAAAATGCGTTTATCTCGAAAACGATTGAGTTTAGGGAGATGAACAAGTATACCTTTTTTTAAGTCAAACTAATAGGAGAATAAAAATTTTAATGTCAAAATTATACAGAGTGAGGGATAAAAAAAATTGAACGTAATAAATGAGTGCTGAAAGGCGTATGTGGCGCCCTCTGAGCAATACATAATTTGTGGTAGGGAATTTAATTTTCTCGACCCAAAAAACCCCCACATACCAAATTTCATGTTGTTATCCCATACCTGTCAAGAAATATTCAATAATAAATAAAAAAAAAGTTTAACTTTGACATCCTGTATTTTATCTCGGTTATTATAAACTTTGTACCAAGGTAAGTTAGCTTAAATCGGTCTATTTTAACCTGAGGAACCTGAGGTTAAGCTATGTCCCATTCTTTACCAAACACCCTCTATATAAATTAAATGTATGAAGTTGAATGTATTGTTTCTCGATTCCACGTTAAGATAAATGGTCGCCTTTCTATGATTATCTCTCAAATGATCTAGTGTCCATTGAATGTACACTAGAGTTTTTTTTCTATTCGAAATAGAATAAAAAATTATTTTAATGGCCGGTAAATGAACTCGGATTGCTCTATTAAATTTAGCGTCGCAGGCACTACAACTGCATAAACCATTTCGGCGATAATGGTCAAATGGATTATACTTTTGGAACTAGATACCTTCTAATCGGTATAACCGATTTTGATCACTAAATATGAGAAGTAGTGTCGGATGCATCCAAGGTCAAGTATGATAACTGAAGGTATTATAGGAACTATTAAGCTTGAAAAACCGTTTTTCCCATAGGAAATAAATTTGATCACATTTATGAAGGTTATAACTTAAAAATTCGAATCTTACCTGATATGAGGTATACACCGTTAGACGCATCTAGAGTCCTCCTCAGTTATTGGCGCAATTCGTAGGTTGAAATTTTGAGTAATTGTCCAAAAACCAAAATTTTCCAAGTTTAGTTTTTCAGTTTTTCAGCTGTACTGAGCCGTGTGTATCTCTGATCCTAACCCATTAGGCACTATTTGAAAGCTTAACTCAAAGCTATTAATTTGGTGTGTTTGCGGTTTTCCTGTCTCTCCTTGAACCTAAGATATGTATGTACCCCCAAAAAATATGCCGTTTTGTACCTACCAAGTCCTATAGCTGGCTTAAGGGTGGTCGAAAGTCACAAGCTACCGGTTCTGAATCGGCCCTGACCCCATCTTAAAACATAGAAAAAAATTCAGATCGGTGTAACTTTTCCACAAACATACACACATACAAAACCTTTTCCCTTTTTAAATAGAAATTGAATAAAATTTCTGAGATCGGTAACTTTTGAATGGTATAACCAATTTTCACAATTAAACATGCGTTGGAAAGGTAATGATCAGTACTATAAGAAACCGTAAAGGTTGGAATTAAATTTTCGAAATTTTTGGGAGTTTTGGGGACGAGAACGAAAAACAGACCCTAAATGGGAAGGGCCGTAAAATCCATAGCCTTGGACCAAAATGGATGGTTGACATTTGGATGGGCGAGTCTTTCCCTATACTTTAAGATTGGATTTGGCCCAATTTTTTTAATTCAGTCACATTTAGAAAATAGAAAATTTCTTGTACATATATATAGTGTCACACGTACGGGAACAGCCGTTCTCTGGGATGTAAAAAAATAATAAGCATCAAGGAGGCCAAAGCGAACTATAAACAATATTTCTGGGTTAGCTCTACATAGATCAAACTAAAAATTGTAGAAATACTCCTTATAATATAAGGGCGTAACGTAGAGCACTTTCCAAAATTTTCGAAAAATTTTCCGAAATTTTCCCTTTTGTCGGATTTTTTTTAACTTAAAAAAAAACTACAGAACGATGTTTGTCATTGTTCGAAGAGTATGTGCACAAACTTTCAAATAACAATTTTTCCTAAATTTTCTCTATTGTCGGAAATTTTTTTTGGAAAATTTTGGGTATAACTCTACGTCATGCCCTTTTAAGTGTTGTACTTAGTGTCTGTACCAATTTTCAGCTTAATCGATTCTAAAATAACCGAGAAAAACTGTTTAAAATTTTTTTTTGACAATACCTCTTCGTCGATAACCTAAAAGAATTAAGCTTTCTATTCGTTTGCCCCAACATTTTTGTCAGACAATTTAATTTTTTGCTTAAGAATATAATTACTTGTAACTTACTACTTTTGTCCGAAAAATGGTTCTAAAGATAAGGGATGCATGAACCCAGAATATTTTAAAAGTATAGTTTATTAATAAAAATTAAATTTTTTTTCCGAATTTCGATTTGCTCCAATATTTTTGTAGGACACTTAGATATTTTGATATAGTATATAACTACTTATAACCTGATATTTGTGTTGGAATTTTTTTTAAATTCGAGAAAAACAAATAAAAAACGATGTTTGTCATTGTTTAAAGAGTATGTACACAAATTTTCAGATCATAATGTTTCCAAAATTTTCCCTCCTATCGGAATTTTTTTTTTAATTTCGGTACAACTCTACGTCACGCCCTTTTAAATGTTGTGCTTAGAGTGTGTACCAATTTTCAGCTAAATCGATTCAAAAATAACCGAGAAAACCTGTGTTGAAATTTTTTTTTTAAAATACCTCCTCGTCGATAGCATAAAAGAATTAAGTTTTCTGTCCGTTCGCCTTAAAATTTTTGTCAGACAATTACATTTTTTGTTTGAAAATATAATTATTTGTAATCTACTACCTTTGTCGGAAAAATTTGTAAAGATAAGGAATGAACGAACCCAGCATAGTTTAAAAGTATAGTTTATTAATAAAAATTAAACTTTTGTCCGACATTGGATTTGCCCCAATATTTTTGTTGGACTCTTAGATTTTTGGATTTAACATAAAACTACTTATACTTGTGTCGAATTTTTTTTTAATTCTAGAAAAAAACTACGGAAGGACATTTGTTGTTGTTCAAGGAGTATGTACACAAATTATCAGATCAAAATTTTTCTAAAATTTTCCCTATTGTCGGAAAAATTTTTAAGAAAATTTTGGGTACAGCTCTTCGTCATACCTTTTTAAATGTTTTACTTAGCATGTGTACCTATTTTCAGCTACATGGATTCAAGAATAACCGAGAAAACTGTTTTAAATTTTTTTTTGATAATACCTCCTTGTCGGTAGCCTAAAGAATTAAGATTTCTGTTGGTTTGCCCCAACATTTTTGTCAGACAATTACATTTTTTGATTAAGAATATAATTACTTGTAACTTACTACTTTTGTCGGAAAAATGGTTGCAAAAATAAGGGATGTACGAACCCAGCATAATTTAAAAGTATAGTTTACCAATAAAAATTAAATTTTTTGTCCGACTTTGGATTTGCCCCAATATTTTTGTAGGACACTTATATTTTTTGATTTAAAATATAACTACTTATAACCTAATGCTTGTGTCGGAAATGTTTTTTTTTTAATTCGAGAAAAAAACTATAGAATGACGTTTGTCGTTTTTTCAAGGAGTATGTACATAAATTATCAGATCAAGATTTTTCTCAAATTTTCCCCCTTGTCGGAAAATTTTTTGGGAAAATTTTGTATACAGATCTACGTCATACCCTATTAAATGTTTTACTTAGTGTGTGTACCAATTTTCAGCTAGATCGATTCAAAAATAACCGAGAAAATCTGTTTCAAAATTTTTTTTGATAACACCTCCTCGCCGATAGCCTAAAAGAATTAAGTTTTCTGTTCGTTTGCCCCAACATTTTTGTCAGACAATTACATTTTTTGTTTAAGAATATAATTACTTGTAACTTACTAACTTTGTCGGAAAAATGGTTGTAAAGGTAAGGGATGCACGAACCCAGCATAGTTTCAAAGTATAGTTTATTAATAAAAATTAAATTTTGTGTCCGACTTTGGATTTGCCCCAATATTTTTGTCGGTCACTTAGATTTTTTGATTTAGAATATAACTACTTATAACCTGAAACGTGTGTCGGACATATTTTTTTTAAATTCCAGAAAAAAAATTATAGAATGACGATTGTTGTTTGTTCAAGGAGTATGTACACAAATTATCAGATCAAAATTTTTCTAAAGTTTTCCCAATTGTCGGAAAATTTTTTAAAAAAATTTTGAGTACAGCTCTTCGTCATACCTTTTTAAATGTTTTCCTTAGCGTGTGTACCTATTTTCAGCTAAATGGGTTCAAAAATAACCGAGAAAAACTGTTTTAAAATTTTTTTTGACAATAGCTCCTCGTCGATAGCCTAAAAGAATTAAGTTTTCTGTTCGTTTGCGGCAACATTTTTGTCAGACAATTACATTTTGTTTAAAAATATAATTATCTGTACCTTAATACTTTTGTCGAAAATGGTTGTAAAGATAAGGGATGTACGAACCCAGCATAGTTTAAAAGTATAGTTTACCAATAAAAATTAAATTTTTTGTCCGACTGTCGATTTGCCCCAATATTTTTGTCGGACACTTAGATTTTTTTATTTAGAATATAACTACTTATAACCTGGTACTTTTGTCGCAAATGTTTTTTTTAATTCGAAAAAAAAAAACTATAGAGACGTTTGTCGTTGTTTAAGGAGTATGAACATAAATTATCAGATCACAATTTTTCTAAAATTTTCCCTATTGTCGGAAAATTTTTTAAGAAAATTTTGGGTACAGCTCTTCGTCATACCTATTTAAATGTTTTACTTGGCGTGTGTACCTATTTTCAGCTAAATGGATTCAAAAATAACCGAAAAAAACTGTTTTAAATTTTTTTTGATAATACCTCCTCGTCGATAGTTTAAAAGAATTAAGTTTTCTGTTCGTTTGCCCCAACATTTTTGTCAGACAATTACATTTTTTGTTTAAGAATATAATTACTTGTAACTTACTACTTTTGTCGGAAAAATGGTTGTAAAGATAAGGGATGTACGAACCCAGCATAGTTTATAAGTATAGTTTACCAATAAAAATTAAATTTTTTGTCCGACTGTCGATTTGCCCCAATATTTTTGTCCGACACTTTGATTTTTTGATTAAGAATATAATTACTTACAACCTACTAATTTTGTCGGAAAAATGGTAATAATTAAAAAAATTTCAGGAAATTGACATCTTCGGCGCATCCAACTGCGCATATGCCCCGTGAAAATTTTCCGACAAGGTTACCACATTATTGGAAAAAGGTTTTATGGTAGATTCAGTTAAAATTATCCATGTGGTAATAAATTTATTTTTTCATAAATTTGACATATTTAGCGTGTCTGACGCGTCATATGCCCCAATATTTTTGTCCGACAAAATTATTTCCGCTGTTTATATGATAAAAACCATTGATTAAAATAAAATGACCGATGTGGTTATAAATTTTTTTCTTGCATAAAATTGCCAACTTCGTCACCGCTTGACAGAAAAACGCCCACTACCATAATGCGCCAAGCTCCAAATTTGTCCGACTCCACCCAAATAACAAGTACAAAAAGTTTCAACGGTGTGGTCATAAATAATAATTTTATATGTGGGCCCAAGGCCTATAGGTACTAATTGTGGGAACTCTAAAATAACTGATGAGTCAGAGGAAGATATTGAAGCTAATGCTAACGAAGAGATGGACTTTGATTTTGAAATTTTTTTAAATATCAGCGTTTAAATAATTTTAACTAAAGTGGTGTTTTCTAAGACTAATGTTTATGTCATTTTTGTAAAAGAAATAATTTTAAATAATACAGGTAAAAAATATCAAAGAATCACTCGGTTTCCATTATTCAAATATAGACGATACGCCATTTTAAAGAACAGAAAGTAAGCCCTCTTTATTGAGCAATATATAGTATATTCATGTACAAGAAAAAAAGTTATATTGAGAAATTTAAAAAATAATCCTAAAATCAAAAATCGTAAAAGATGTAAAAAATTATATTTTTCTGTATTAGGTATTATATAATATAAAATATATAATATAATATTATATTATATATACTATATATAATATAATATTATATAATATATGTTATATGAGAAAATATTAACCTTGAACTAGCTTAAGTTCGCCGACTTCATATTTCATCATCCCATTCCCATAGAAACCGCTGAGCACGCAGTAGATGAACTTTGTACGAACCGTTGGTCAATTCTCATGGGAACAGCGATTCAGCACTTCATACCAAACCTATAAATTGCCATTTTCAGATGCCGGGACCACTCTTAGCTGCAACTTCGACCAGTCCAGTTATTGTAGTCATTTTAAATTAATTTACTTTGTACTATTGTTTGAATATTTAATGTGTAACAAATAAAGTTCTTTTTTAAAAAGTCAAATACGTGATTAGTGATCTAACAATTGGCGCAGTCAGTAGGATCAGTTTAACGTTGCTAGAACACGTGTATACTCACTGGCAGCGGCGGATTCTCATCCCTTAACGGATCAAAGAATCTACGGAAGTCCTCACTCCTGTGAACTACGGAAGGAACACCCAGTGAAGCCCCTGGTAGCCTAGAAGAGAGAACAAGACGACCCTTAAAGAAGAAAGCATCTCCGAACAACCTCACTCCTGTGATCTACGGAAGGAACACCTGGTGAAGCCCCTGGTAGCTGAGCAGAGAGAACAAGGCGTCCCGATGTTCTTCTTTATGTAAGTGGATTTTGAATCATCTCGTTAATAATTTTGTTTTAATAATTTACGAAATTGACTATACTGCAAGTCAATTATTAATCAAGATACATAAAAAAAAATAAAATACAATTTGATTATCTAATATTTGAAAGTATTAATATTGACATTTTTCTTTATACTATTTTATACTGATATTTTATTGACATATTTTTATTACTTGGTATATTTCTACCATATTTTATTGACATATTTTTACTTGCTATATTTTTGGTATATTTTCTCTTGATATTTTTATTGATATATTTGATACATTTTTATTGATATATTACTTGATATTTTTATTGATACATTTTGTCTCTATATAACATTTTTATTTTTATTGATACATTTTGCCCTTTATATACCACTACATATTTTTTTTTTCTCCCTTACATACAGATATTTTATATTTGTCCAGACTTCTTTTTTTTCATATTCGTTTAAAAATATCCCGCAAAATGCCCGAGACACGTTCCCCAACTCAACAAGAAATCGAACCATATAAGCTTTCGGAAATTTTTTCCATTATCCCAGAATTTGAAGGCGATCCGATTTCTCTTTCAACATTTTTAGATGCGTGCGACTGTGCTATTAAGATGGCTACAGGCGATCAGCGCGTTCTTTTAACGATTCACATAAAAAATAAACTCAAAGGTAAAGCTGCACAGCTTATTAATTCTAGAAAACCACTTTCTTATAAAGAAATAAAACAATTACTAAATCTACATTTCGGAGACAGTAGAGACCTGACCTCCTTAATACAAGACTTACAAAGACTAAGACAACTATCTAACGAATCTCCTCTAACTTTCTTTAATCGCTTACAAGTTTTGAATGCAAAAATGTACGCCTCGATCCAAATTGCAGATTTATCCGCAGAACAAAAAACCGCCCAATGTGACTTAATCGATACCATGGCCCTAAACACACTTTTAACCGGTTTAGAACCTCGTCTAGGACAAATTATTAGGGCTAGTAACCCTAAAGATCTCATTGAAGCAAGCAATCGTATCCGACGCGAACTTCAATTGTCATATTTTGAAGAACAAAAATCCAATTCTAAGACAACTATTCCTAAACCCTCTCAGCCAATGAGAAGACCCTCGTCTCAATTTACAAAATGCACAAATTGTGGCCGAATAGGTCATAAAAATTTTAAATGCCGTTCTTCCCGTTTCGTACAACCAAATCAATCTTTTTCTAGGCCTAACGGTTATTAAAACCAATATAATAATGGACCTAACAACTATCAAAACAATCAAAACCCTAATAGGAATCAATATTCCTCCAACAATCCAAATTTCAACCAACAGAGACCTTCCTTTTCATCTCAAAATCAAAATCAAAATCGTCCATCCGTTATTCAAAGAAACCCAAATTTTCAAAGGGCACATGTTCTAAATGAATACCCTGATGAAATGACGACTAACTATTATACAGACGATTACTATACAGATAATAATTATTATAATACCGATAACTACGAAAACTATGAAACAGATTATTATACAGAAAATAATCCACAAACAGATAACTTTTACGAAACCAATAACACACTCGACACAGAAAATTATCAGGATTTTCTTTCACTTCAGAATCAAAATCATCCTCCCAACCATACGAACCATTCAACGGATATTACGAATATCCAAGAACACATCCAGGCACTCAACTTAGACAATTTTCATCCGGATCTCAATTTTCCCGAACAAAGGTTCCTGTAACCCCATTTCATACCATGAGTTCAAAAAATTTATATTACATTAACGATGCTACCAACACTTTTAAACTTTTAATCGACACAGGTGCTGGAATCACTGTTTTCAAAGAAAACACAGCACGTAATTATCATAATAGATTTCCTGAAAACATTACTATCCAAGGTATAACCGATCAAAAATTGTTAATAACAGAATCTGTCCTTATTCCTTTCACTGACGATAATCCCCACAAAGTCTTTATTTTCAATTTAGACATTGACTTCGATGGCACAATAGGCCTAGACTTTCTAGATCATTATGAATGCGTAATAGATCTCAAATCCCGACAGTTGCATACAAATTTTAAAACTCTCACCCTTCACAAGGTAGGACACGATACAAACACACCTCCTAAAGACATATCACCGACACACCCTACGGAAACAAGACAAAACGAACCTAAAATAAAAATTAAACCAGATTCTAAACAGGAATCAAATTTAAAATACCAAAACCCTATGAATGAAAAATACACTATCGTAAATAACCGAGATCAAGACAAAAATCTTGAAAGACCGGAGAGAAAACGAATAAAAGGAAAAAACATAATTACCATTGACAGCCGGACCGAACAAATATGCAGACTAAAATGCAACTTATCAAATACAGATGCCATATTATCAGCTCAAGAAATAGAAAAAGTTAGATTACCTCATGCATTAGTCCATGTAGACGAAAATGGAGAATTCTTAACTTCCGTCCTAAATGCTAATGCTATGCCGAAGACAATCGAATTTTCAGACATTTCAATTGAACCTTTCAAAAATTCGGAGACAATCCTAGCCTACAACGGAAATGATTTTGGAGAACCCGTAGTAGATAGAACAAGAATAATTAAAGAACAACTAAGAATTGATCACCTAAATTGCGAAGAACAAGAACTGATTTTAGATATCTGTACTGAATATGCAGATATATTTTATGTCGAAGGCGACAAATTGACTTTCACAAACGAAATCAAGCACAAAATCGATACAAACAACGCTAAACCTATCTTCACTAAATCCTATAGATATCCTCAAATTCATAAGGAAGAGGTAAAGACGCAAATTAATAAAATGTTAGAAGAAGGAATAATCCAGAAAAGCGTGTCGCCATATTCGAGTCCAGTCTGGGTTGTACCGAAGAAATTGGATGCCTCAGGGAAACAAAAATGGCGAGTTGTTATCGATTATCGCAAGCTTAACGAACTGACAGTACAAGACCGTTATCCTCTACCACAAATATCAGAACTATTAGACCAATTAGGAAGATGCCAATACTTCACAACACTAGATTTAGCGTCTGGATTTCACCAGATTGAAATAGAGCCACAAGACATCCAGAAAACGGCCTTTTCCGTCGAAAATGGGCATTATGAATTTGTCCGCATGCCATTCGGACTAATGAATGCTCCATCTACTTTCCAAAGAGTAATGGACAACATCCTCTTGGGAATACAAAACGAAAGATGCCTAGTATACATGGATGACATAATTATCTACTCACCCACTATCCATGATCACATGTCACGACTAACAGAAGTTTTTAAAAGGTTACGAAAAGCAAATTTAAAAATACAGCCAGACAAATGCGAATTTTTAAGAAAAGAAGTGGCATATTTGGGCCACCTTGTAACAGAAAATGGTGTAAAAACAAATCCAGCTAAAATTTCTTGCATCAAAAACTTCCCGGAACCAAAGAACACCAAAGAAATAAAATCATTTTTAGGCTTAGCCGGAATACTCACATATCCGAATTTTGAGGAACCATTTTTACTAACAACTGACGCTAGTGCATTCGCAGTTGGAGCCGTTCTATCACAAGGCCCAATAGGAAAAGATTTACCCATAGCTTATGCCTCCAGAACGTTATGCGGTGCAGAAACAAAATATTCAACCATAGAGAGATAATTACTAGCTATTGTGTGGGCAGTCAAACATTTTAGACCATATCATGAGCCAATCATTCATCGAGGAACATTTACCCTTATTCACTATATCAACCTTATCCCTGATTATCATCCTAGTTATCTTATACCTTTGTTGTAAATATCGAACCAAAATATTTCCAAAAATTGCAATCTCCTTGTCCCAGGATCAGCCTCCAACTTCAGCACCACGCAGAAATTCCATTAGACAGAAATTTCAAAGCTTTACCTCCTTCAGAAGAAGACCCAATGTCCAACAAGAGAGCGAAGAAGAAGCAGAAACACCAATTACTCTGTAAAAGTCAAAGCAATGGCATTGACTTTTCACTAATAAGGGGAGCTGTTATATGAGAAAATATTAACCTTGAACTAGCTTAAGTTCGCCGACTTCATATTTCATCATCCCATTCCCATAGAAACCGCTGAGCACGCAGTAGATGAACTTTGTACGAACCGTTGGTCAATTCTCATGGGAACAGCGATTCAGCACTTCATACCAAACCTATAAATTGCCATTTTCAGATGCCGGGACCACTCTTAGCTGCAACTTCGACCAGTCCAGTTATTGTAGTCATTTTAAATTAATTTACTTTGTACTATTGTTTGAATATTTAATGTGTAACAAATAAAGTTCTTTTTTAAAAAGTCAAATACGTGATTAGTGATCTAACATATATAATATAATAATATTATTTTATTTTTATATTATATTATAAAAAATCGTTAAAAGTATAAAATTTTGAAAAACCATAATCTCTTTAAAAAAAGCCATACAACGTTATACAGTAGACCATTTTAAAGGTAATTGATTTCTGTTCCTATTACGTGTACCATTGTATATACCTAAAATTACGTAGAAAAAAGTTACAAAACAATATTTGCGAAATAACAAGAAAAATTGCCCAAAATTGCTGTGAGTGGCGAAATTTGAAAAATCATATTTCGAAAACTATAAATTCTAATTACCTCTACTAAACAACATTTTAGAGAAGAAATATGTAGGTTTTTTTTCTGTGAAGCAATGTGGACATCGTGGACAACGATGTGTCCACCTACATGCTCGTGGACAAAAGTTATGGGACAAAAAACAAAATTTCTTTAAAACTTTAGACTTTAAAGAGTGATATTTATATAGGCAACTTAACCAGGAACAATTTTTATGTAGATATGTTTGTACCAAAAGTGCATAGAACTCACCCTAATGTAACCTGTGCCAGGGACTAATTCACCCATTTCTCAAAAACGCACCCCTTTAAATGGTAGCACTCCGCGGTTTTTTCATATTATTATATTGAGGTCCATTGACCATATGAAATAATACCGTAAAGTAAACCCCGTTAACGTTGTAGTTCCTTTTAGCTATCTTATTTTGAATATAATCAATATCCTATTATTAAGGTCTAAATTTTGATATTATTTTGAATTCTTGCAGTTTTCGCATCTTCAAAAGGATTCTCTTTTAATCTCTCCAAAACCGTACGATCTTCATGAGCGGCAGATACTTTTCGTCTTCCAGAACCTTGCTTTATTTCAAGAGTTTCTTATTCTCTCCATCTTTTATTAATATTAAAAACTGTTATTTTTCTTACGTTAAAATGGTTCTTTACGGCAGATAGTGACCAACCATCTTCTAATTTCGTTACAATTCTTGCTTTTAGTTCTTTGCTAGCATGTGGGGCCATTTTCTAATATTGATCAGAATAAGTTATCTGAAAAATTTTAAAATTTGACAGTGACAGTGACAGCATGTAAATAATAAGTATTTATTCTTCAAAAGACACTGCTCAATTTTCTACAAAATACGCTTTAAGAGTCGTATCAGTTTTTTTGGAACCAGCTGTACATCAAATGAATTTTTCAGAGTAGTCCTCTGTAAAGTCCGAATAGTTATGATGATTGACGACCTCCGCCGCGGAGATGGTACTTGAAGAAGAAAATCCAGACATCACATTATCTAGCTGTCAAAAGCTTGAAACAGAGGTAGAAGATCAAGTGGACAGAGCAGAGGCCTAGGATGCCCAAATGAAAAAATATGGAGAAAAAAAATATCAGGAAAGAAATGAAAGGCGGAATTTACAAAACGGTCATCGACCAATGTTGACATACGCGGCTAAAACACGGCCTGATACAGAGAGAACAAAATTAATGATAGAAATAGCAGAAATGAAAACTCTTCAAAAAATCCATGGTAAACAGGCTATGAGACAGAGCTAGAAGTGCAGATGTAGGACGGAGATGCAAGGTGAAAGACATTAATAACTGGGTAAGAAACGCAGAAGAGTAGATTGGAACGACCACATATGCCGAATGACAATAAATAATAGAGTAGTAAGTACGGCGAGAGACGGTTCCCCGCTCAAGGACAGGAGTGATAGTAGAGGTATTAGCCCACTTTTAAACAAACATACTACTCTGATAAATTAGGTTTAAGTTTACCATCAACCAATTAGAAGAAACCCAAAATATTTAAAGGTATAGTAAATAGTAATGGTAAAAAATAATCAATCATCTACTAGTCCAGGCCGATCTGTTTTGAGATGGACGTTGAGAGGTGACTCTAATTTTTTTGCAGAAATTGCTTGGAATTAACCCATATAATAATAATTGAGTTATCCTCCCATTCAAAAAGGTCGAGAACATTGTTTAAATAATGAAAATGTTAAAAAATGAACGAAAAATTCGATTTTCTTCTTCGTTTTTTGATTATAACTGTAAAAGTGTTCACTTCCGAAAAAAGTTGTTTCAAAAAAAAAGTTATGTAATTAAATTTCCTACAGTATAAGATTGATTGAAATTTTTTAAAATTGTTACCCTTGTTGAAAAATAGCAATATTTGCGGAAAAAAAACATAAAAAAGCAAGTATTTGCATTTTACGTTTTTCAACCATTTGTGCAATACTTAGGACTTTCATATTTCACCCACAAAAACTTAATGATTTGATAAAACAATACTGTAATTTTAGTTAGGATCGGTTTAACAGATTTTGCAAAATAAATTTTGCAATCCAGCTTTCGCAAAAAAACTCATTTTTCAAAATGTTGCAGGACTGAAAATAAAGCAGATAGCAAGTTAAAATTCTTTTTACAAATAGAAGAATACTGCACATTTTATTTTCAATCAGCAAAATTAAAATCGGTTAACTACCACGGCGTCAGAATTTTTTTTAAATAAACATTAATTTTTGATGCTACGCGCAGGACAGCGGTGTTCGATTCACACAAGTTGATTTCCACCAAAATTACTTCCAATCTTTATCTAATATATTATTTTCTTACTCTATATTTTGTTGTATGTTCATATTTTAATTCCACAAAAATCAGACTAATTTGAATATTGTTTGGGAAAAACTGTTTAAACAATAATTGCATATGTTTAAAAATAATACACTTTTGTTTTCTAAGTTAAAATATATCAAAAACTAAAATTTTTGCTAAAAAAAGTGTTATTTCAAAGGACAGAGTATGTGTTTTTATTTTGCAATAAACAAATTTATTTATTTATTTCGAAATGTACTAAAAACTAAAATGTATCAATCATTATCAAAGGTCATTGGAATGCCCAATCAGAGCGAAGGTATTCGTTGTCCTGCGCGTAGCACCAGTTGTGTTTTTTCGAAATTATTGCTATTTTGCAACAAGGGTGACAATTTTTAAAATTTCCAGTTAATCCTATATCGTAGGAAATTTAATTACGCAACTTTTACGTTGGTGCAACTTTTCTCAAAAATGTGTACTTTTAACGTTATAATAAAAAAACCAAGAAAAAAATCGAATTTTTCCTTCCAATCTTTATCTAATATATTATTTTCCTACTCGATATTTTGTTGTCGAATCGACTTTTTCCTTAATTTTTTGATATTTTGATTATTTAAACAATGTTCCGGACCTGTTTGAGTGGGAGGATAACTCAAATATTATTATATGAGCTATTTTCAAGCAATTTCTGCAAAAAAATATGAGTCACCTCTCAACGTCCAAATGTACTAATATTTTTACAGATGCGCCCTGGTCTAACGATTTTTGCATTAAAGTGATATAGCTCAGAAAATAGTATTCATGGTACTTTTTTATTTCAGTTACTTATATGTAACATTTTTACCTAACCACCTTTAAACATATAATTAAAGTGTAGGTACACATAGGTAGGTAAACTAATAAAAACATATTCATTTTTTCAGATAGCCTAATGAGACTTATACACATAAAAAATATATTAAAGGTCGACTGTTTTAAGTTAATCTGATTAGTTTATAAAAACGTACCGTATTTTATCCACTCTTCGGAATTAAAGCCAATCATCATGGGAACTTTCTTAAAGTTGCCATCCATAAAACTTTGTAAGGGAAGAAGTGAATAGTAACCAGTTTCTTCTATCATGTTGCCATAAGTACGACCAGCCTAAAATATCACTATTTATTTGAATATCTATTTATTCGAATATTGCAACATAGCTTAAATTAATTCAATATTGATTTTCCTACAATAAATGGAATTTGCCGTATTTTTGATTTGAATATTTAATCCCGTATAATTAGGTAAACTGTATGTATCTATATGATTGTTATGTCCTAAAATGTTTTAAAATTATCCTAAAATGTCCTAAAATTAAAAAGATAGACTACAATGACCTCAAGATCATATCTAATTTATATTATAAGCAGCGAGCAAAAGTAGGTGTTAACCAACAGTTGTGAGCGGAAATTGAAATTAGACGTGGGGTGAGACAGGGATGCGTATTGTCGCCAGTTCTCTATAATGCCTACTCGGAAGAGATCCTAAAAACAGGATTTTCGCTCTTAAGGGGGAAACAGCTGGAATAATGGTTAACGGAGTTCCCATTAGCAACATTAGATATGCGGATGACACTGTCGTCTTAGCCGAAAATATTGAAGATCTTCAGAGACTGGTTAACAGAGTAGCAATATATAGCCAATAATACGGTCTAACAATGAACATTAAGAAGACAAAATTTATGAGAATTTCTAAAACTCGAAGAAACAACGAGAATCTCCTCATAAACGGAACCAATGTCGAACGAGTAGACCAATATGCATATCTTGGAACAATGATCAACTCCACAAATAATTACTTTCAGGAGATTAAAATTAGAATAGAAAAGGCTAGAGCAAATTTTAACAAAATGAGAAAGGTGCTTTGTACAAGAGACCTAAGGTTAGAGCTAAGAGTAAGGTTGGCTAGGCGCTACGTTTTCTCGACTCTGTTTTACGGAATGGAAGCTTGGACCTTGAATGCGGCATCAATGAAAAAACTGGAATCATTCGAGATGTGGGTATATAGAAGAATTCTGAAAATATCATGGACAGAACACGTCACAAACAAAGAGGTTCTGAGAAAGATGCATAAAGAAATGGAAGTCTTAAATACAATCAAAACCCGAAAATTGGAGTATCTCGGACATATTACGCGTGGAGAGAGATACAATTTGCTCCAACTCATTATGAATGGAAGGATTCAAGGAAAAAGAAGCATAGGGAGACGCAGAATATCGTGGCTACGCAACCAGAGAGAATGGTACGGATGTACATCAACATCAAACGGACTGTTCAGAGCAGCCGTCTCCAAAGTCCGAATAGCTATGATGATTGCCGACCTCCGTCGCGGAGATGGCACTTAAATAAGAATATGATTGTTAAATATATAACATTTTAAGCATTTTTTTTTATTGTGCTGTTTGCTTCTCACCGTATTTAAAAATTAAAATCAGTGAAGCTCAAGTTAAGCCGCAGTTGTTCTTGTATAATCGAGTATAGTAATCAAAAACAGCAATATAATGGAAAACAATGATCCATTCTACCACTAGTCATTGCGAATTTTATTTTCACAGTGTTTTGTTGATATTTAATTTATGGCTAACATTTTATATTTTTGAAGAAAGAAAATTGTCATCCTTTGATCATAAGTATCAAGTATATAGGTACATACCGACGGTCTCATTCTAATACCCCGTATCTGCAAAAAATCTGAATTTCCGATTTTCACGGCAAACGATTAACAAAACAGTTATCCATCTATACACAAAACCCCGATCTAAACAAAAAGTTCTAATTAGGAACCTCTAATACAGGTCATCTAATACCATACCCCGTAACTGAATATCTCTAAAATTGATAAGAAATTCCCCGTGTCATGATAATTTGAGTTTGTACTCAGAATATTGCATGGTGTAGAGTGTAGGGCGTAGGGCGTAGTCTATTCCCGATACGGGATATTGCTGTAATTTTCATACGAATATTTTTGAAGTATTGTAAAAAACAGAAAAAACCTTATACTGTAAAAACCTCTTTTGGCAGGGGGGAGTTGGATAAAACGGGATAGTCGGATAAAACGGGATAACTAGCCTAGAGACACAACTAGTGGTGCTATCAATCGGACAACGACGGAAACTTGTTATCAGTCGTCATTTTAATATTCTCAGTTCGTTTTACCTCGATGCCAATATTTGATGAAAAGTTGTTGTGTTTAGAATTGTTTGACTGTATTTTTTTGATACTTTGTACTTTTAAGTGCGTTGTTTTCTACATTATACTGCCTACATATGAGGCCCCTAGAGATCAAGGAGTCTAAGTAGCAAAATCAAAATTTTGAGAAAACTCAAGTCAAAGTTGGAAAATTATTGTAAGAGGGAATATTAAAATTGAATCATTTTGACTCTGTAAGAAGGATAATCAGGTCTTTTTATTTTTATTGCCAATAGCAGAAAGTATTACAACATTCGGTTATTGTTTTATGTATAAAAAAAATTATGGTGCGCACATAGATCCCTTTACCTCTCATTAATTTTGTACGAATGAAAATGCTCAATGTGCACAAAATATATAAGTGGTTTTATTTTTATTTTTGTAAATTCTTTTTTATAACAGTATTAAAACAGAAAATATTATAATATGTTGGCAGTCTAAAACTATTTAATTGCTGTCATCTGTGTCATAAACGTTGTTACCAAAGTGATTATCATCACTTTCATTGCCTACAACAGTACCTGTAGCTAAAGGCTTTCCAGTCTTTGCTTCGTGAGATAGGCTTAGGTAAAACTCATGGTATATCGGTGGGACGAATTGCAAGAGTTCCATCAGATCTTTATACTTTTTGTATTTAAGCTTGGGCTTTTCAATTACCGGATGAAACATAGGAAACTGATTAGGAATTGTACCTGCTCGTTGTTTCTTCATTGGTAATTTTTCGTAAGGCATAATACCCTCAGCTGATGTTGTCTTATAAAACAGAGAGTCTGGGTTTGCCTCTTCATAATGCAATGTCTCCATTCCTCGTATCCCTGGCATATTTTTCCGGAAGTACTCATTTAGTAACTGAAGATCAATAAAGTCTTCACCCATTAACTTAGTCACAATAAATTTTCTACTTGATGAGACAGCCAAATTTATCCAGTCTTCTGGTACATAGATATCACATTGGTTCTTCTTCTTTTTAAGTTCTATGATTCCAAAATCTTGATCAATTTCATTGTAAGAATGTCCAGTGACTAGAAAGTGGTGATCAACATTTTCAATTTAGGTATTCTTAACAATATAAAGCCAAATTTTGACAATTAGGTGACTTTTGTTTTGCCCTCCACAGTTGTCACTGAACGCAGAGATCTGTTTCACAGTCGGAGGAAGACTCTGAACAAATTTTAACAAACAAGAAGCTATCTCTTGACAGCCCCCACCTGCCTGTACTTCACTTGTTAGGTTGTGAATATTCAAATTGTATGTCCAGAGTTGGCGCAAATAATGGGCTTTTGAATTTGTCACATAAGGTGTCGGCATCATCTTTTGCAAGTCAAAGCATATCGAAACTTGACTGTCATTCTTTAATAATTTGCATTTTCTTTTAGCTTCTTTAGCTGGCTCTGTCTTCCTTAAATGAAGTTCTTCTTCAACTTCAGCTGCTTGCTTCTCATCAGGCTTGCCGTGGCTAATTTTCATTTGTAACTTGTCACATTTTTTTTGTGTGGAAAGATATATGGCAGAAGAAGCATCGGAAGAAGACGAAGATAGATAGCGGAAGAAGCATCGGAAGAAGACGAATTTCATGACTGAAGAACCTGAGAGAATGGTTTGGATGCAGCTCAAAACCACTATTTAGAGCTCCTGCCTCAAAAATTAAAATAGCTATGATGATTGCCAACCTCCTTAGCGGAGATGGCACCTGAAGAAGAAAAAGAACTTATCACAAGTGACACAGGTGTCGGTGTGAGGTCTGTGGAAGCTTAGATTGAATTTTGTTTTGAATATAAATCTGTAGAAGCTTTCTTTTTCAGGTTCCACATTTTTTTCTTCTCTAAAAAATTTGTTATACTATTATAACCATTTACAAAGAAAATTTAATCAAAATCGTTCTTAATAACACTTATGTGAACTACAACTAAACTGTGATGATTCGTGGTATAGGGATCTAAGTGCCTTTGAACCCCTAGCGTTCCAATTTTAAACTTATCACTACTCAGTGGTTAAGGGGCACCACACTAGATGGCAGCATCTATCAAAACAATCACTTGGATCTCTTTACCACCAAATAGATTAATATTTTCACAACTCATTCATCCACCTAACCCATTTTTAAAAAAATGTTACTTAGACCCCTTGTGCTCCAAGGTCCTCATATATAAAAATATAAGTCCGGTGACTATTACATTTAATTAAGCAGTCATTAACGAATATTCTCATGTGTAGTCTACCTAATTGTACTTTCACATTTAGGCAGCAGCCATTTTTGTTTTGAAAAATGTCTGAGTTGAATAAAACAGGACACTTATAAGTTGGATAAAATGGGATAGGTACAGTTTCTTATGTCCCGTTTTATCTACCTATTTATTTGTTGGCCTATTAATTTTTTTAAATAGAGATATGAAGCGTTTGCTCATACCGCAGAGAAGAACAACATATTTTTATGTAACTTTTGTTTTGATATACGTACATAGTCCTAAATAAAAGGTCTTTTGCCGTATAACAAAAAAACGCCTATTTTTTAAGTTTCTGACTACTGAAGATATTATTCTTTCACGAGTAAATTTCAATATACAGTTTAATGTCTACTTAATTTGGACGTTGGTTCTTCTTCTTTTTAAGTTCTATGATTCCAAAATCTTGATCAATTTCATTGTAAGAATGTCCAGTGACTAGAAAGTGGTGATCAACATTTTCAATTTAGGTATTCTTAACAATATAAAGCCAAATTTTGACAATTAGGTGACTTTTGTTTTGCCCTCCACAGTTGTCACTGAACGCAGAGATCTGTTTCACAGTCGGAGGAAGACTCTGAACAAATTTTAACAAACAAGAAGCTATCTCCTGACAGCCCCCACCTGCCTGTACTTCACTTGTTAGGTTGTGAATATTCAAATTGTATGTCCAGAGTTGGCGCAAATAATGGGCTTTTGAATTTGTCACATAAGGTGTCGGCATCATCTTTTGCAAGTCAAAGCATATCGAAACTTGACTGTCATTCTTTAATAATTTGCATTTTCTTTTAGCTTCTTTAGCTGGCTCTGTCTTCCTTAAATGAAGTTCTTCTTCAACTTCAGCTGCTTGCTTCTCATCAGGCTTGCCGTGGCTAATTTTCATTTGTAACTTGTCACATTTTTTTTGTGTGGAAAGATATATGGCAGAAGAAGCATCGGAAGAAGACGAAGATAGATAGCGGAAGAAGCATCGGAAGAAGACGAATTTCATGACTGAAGAACCTGAGAGAATGGTTTGGATGCAGCTCAAAACCACTATTTAGAGCTCCTGCCTCAAAAATTAAAATAGCTATGATGATTGCCAACCTCCTTAGCGGAGATGGCACCTGAAGAAGAAAAAGAACTTGTCACAAGTGACACAGGTGTCGGTGTGAGGTCTGTGGAAGCTTAGATTGAATTTTGTTTTGAATATAAATCTGTAGAAGCTTTCTTTTTCAGGTTCCACATTTTTTTCTTCTCTAAAAAATTTGTTATACTATTATAACCATTTACAAAGAAAATTTAATCAAAATCGTTCTTAATAACACTTATGTGAACTACAACTAAACTGTGATGATTCGTGGTATAGGGATCTAAGTGCCTTTGAACCCCTAGCGTTCCAACTTTAAACTTATCACTACTCAGTGGTTAAGGGGCACCACACTAGATGGCAGCATCTATCAAAACAATCACTTGGATCTCTTTACCACCAAATAGATTAATATTTTCACAACTCATTCATCCACCTAACCCATTTTTAAAAAAATGTTATTTAGACCCCTTGTGCTCCAAGGTCCTCATATATAAAAATATAAGTCCGGTGACTATTACATTTAATTAAGCAGTCATTAACGAATATTCTCATGTGTAGTCTACCTAATTGTACTTTCACATTTAGGCAGCAGCCATTTTTGTTTTGAAAAATGTCTGAGTTGAATAAAACAGGACACTTATAAGTTGGATAAAATGGGATAGGTACAGTTTCTTATGTCCCGTTTTATCTACCTATTTATTTGTTGGCCTATTAATTTTTTAAATAGAGATATGAAGCGTTTGCTCATACCGCAGAGAAGAACAACATATTTTTATGTAACTTTTGTTTTGATATACGTTCATAGTCCTAAATAAAAGGTCTTTTGCCGTATAACAAAAAAACGCCTATTTTTAAGTTTCTGACTACTGAAGATATTATTCTTTCACGAGTAAATTTCAATATACAGTTTAATGTCTACTTAATTTAGACATTAAGTTTTAGATAATTTTATACAAAAAAAGTAAATATTATAAACCTATCCCGTTTTATCCAACCGTGGTTGGATAAATCGGGATGTGTAGGACTTTAATAAATATTTTTTTTATTATTTTCCAGTTGTTAAAAATAGCTAAAGATATGTGTTTTGTGTGCTGCAATAAATGTTATACCTATAAAAAATATTATTATGATAATTTCTTTAACATATTTTCCGTAGTAAGAGTAAACAAGAATGGTATCCCGTTTTGTCCAACTCTCCCCTACGGGCTATTAGAATTAGACCGGCACATAAAAATATACATACATTTATTTATTTAAACTCAAACCTTAGGTACCATAGAAGAGTCTTTATCATTGATACCATAAACTATATTATCTTAAAACTAAAATAAAAATTCCATTTTATATTTTATATTGATCGTTACTTCTTTGGGTAACTAGGTCCATTTTCTGTTGGAACTTACCAGCTCAACAGACGGGGTCGTAAATTGTAAGTTTTTTTAATTCCCTCTTGTCTTCTTCGCTTCAGCATCCATCTGGCTTGCAAATTTTAGAAGCCTTGGAGATGTTACCAAGAAAATGGACCAATAAGTTTTTAATTTAAAAATCTTTTAGTAATATTTTAAATTTTTTAAATATTATTAATATTGCTATTAGAATTGAAAACTACTTCATCTTTCTATATTATCTTACCTTAATAATATCTTCTGCAGAAGCCTTTTTGAGAACTTTTAGAATATCTTCTGACTCTTCAGAGTCAAATGTAGGATCAAGATATTTCGCTAAACCGATAATATTTTCTTTTGCATTTTTCTGTAGAGTTCCACCAATCATTGATCCACTTTCTTGTATTGCAGCATGGAATAATTCTACAAACGCATTACTGTTTTAAAAAAAATTGAAGATGTTAAGAAAATACCACAACAAGTAATAGATATTAGATGATAATATCAATTAGTCAGCAGATCGTACAATTCTGAAGAAGATATGATCTAGTAAAAGTACATAGGTACACAGACGATACAGATATAAATATCTCAGGCCATGAGAACCAGAATGTCCAAACTGATAAGAACATTACTTACATCTCACATAATCTAGGAAAATTGTCAGAGAAAATAATATTCTTGTTATCTCAGTGAATATAAACAATAATCAGTTAACCAGTAATACATATTACTTAACTGACATAATTATTAAAATTTGTGTACCTATATTGTCTACCTACATTTAGCTCAAAAAAAAGAGTTTGCCTATGTAAAAAAAATAAATCAGGAGAACTTTAGTATTAGGTAAGTACGTAGTAACGATCTATGTCGTCTCGTCTAGGTCTACATCTAAATCATTCCGCTCAGATGCAACGTCTTTAATATTTTGAAAAAATTCATGATGAATAATTGGACGACTCTATTCCTCCAAAGAAGCTTCACTTAGTTCTTAGTTGAAGTTTGTCGAACTTATTTGCTAACACTAACACCCTGTATATTCGTTGACAAAGAGATGCGTTATCTGTTGAATAAGTGCTATTTTATTTTATATAACCTTAATTGATGGTATTTGGCAGTTGGATTTTTGATTATATGTACGTATTTGTATTTAGTATGGTATAACTAGACCCAAACCCAGACATCCAAAGTGAAAGTTATCCTCCAATACCAAATTGATCTATATGGTCCACATAATGTTCAGAAAAAAGTCACACCATTTTGAGCGTCGGGTTTGGGGGGGAGAGGGGGGAGAATTCGGTAAATTCGTAGTTTTTTATGTTTTTCGTAAATATTTCTAAAACTATACGATTTAGCATAAACAACCTTTTATACAAAAATGTTCTACATTAAATTTGAAATAAAAAAGGTCCTATGCATAATCCTTCTAAAAGGAACGGTTTCAAAGTTACGGAGGTAGTATAGTATAATTGGTCCAAAAAAAGGCCTAACCTAAACCTCCAAAGTAAAAGTTTTCCTCCAACGCCAAATTGTTCTGTATGGTCCACATGTGGTTCAGCAAAAAGTAACACCATTTTGAGCGTCCGGTTTGGGGGGGAGATGGGGAAAAGTCGGTAAGTTAGTATTTTTTTTAAGTTTTTCGTCAATATTCCTAAAACTATGCTTTAGCGTAAACAATTTTCTATACAAAAATGTTCTACATAAAATTTAAAACAAGAAAGGTCCTATACCTAATTGTTATAAAATCAACGGTTCCAGAGTTACGGAGGGTGAAAAGTGGAGGTTTTCGATACTTTTTATATTTTTTTGGCAATTTCCTACTGATTTTCTTTAACAGGATTGGGTTTTATAAATCACATTTGCTATTTCAATGGCCAATGGTACGTTAGTAATAAGCCCTTGAAGAAACGTTAACCTCACCACCCAAAATCATTATCAATTGCCCAGAAAATATAAAAAGTATCGAAAACCTCCACTTTTCACCCTCCGTAACTCTGGAACCGTTGATTTTATAACAATTATGCATAGGACCTTTTTTGTTTTGAATTTTATGTAGAATATTTTTGTATAGAATATTGTTTACGCTAAAGCTTAGTTTTAGAAATATTGACGAAAAACTTAAAAAAAAACTACCTACAAATTTACCGACTTCTCCCCCATCTCCCCCCCCCCCCCCCCAAACCGGACGCTCAAAATGGTGTAACTTTTTACTGAACCATATGTGGACCATATAAAACAATTTGGTGTTGAAGGAAAACTTTTATTTTTGATGTCTGTGTTAAGCCTTTTTTGGACCAATTATACTATACTACCTCTGTAACTTTGGAATCGTTCATTTTAGAAGGATTATGCATTGGACCTTTTTTATTTCAAATTTAATGTAGAACATTTTTGTATAGAAGGTTGTTCATGCTAAACCACAGAGTTTTAGAAATATTGACGAAAAACGCAAGAAACTACGAATTTACCGATTTCTCCCCCCTCTCCCCCCCAAACCCGACGCTCAAAATGGTGTGACTTTTTTCTGAACATTATGTGTACCATATAGAACAATTTGGTGTTGGAGGAGAACTTTCACTTTGGATGTCTGGGTTATGCCATCTTTTGGATCAATCTTATCATACTAATTTGATTAGTATAAAAATATAAAAGCTAAAAATATAAAAATTAAAAACGTATTACTTTCGACTTTTGCATCTACAAGAATTTCTTCGACTATTCCTAAGTTTCCGTGGTGTAGTGGTTATCACATCCGCCTAACACGCGGAAGGTCCCCGGTTCGATCCCGGGCGGAAACAATCTTTTTTTATTTTTGATAACAAATTTTTAATTGTATTCCTTTTTTTATCATTATTTGAATTTATTGTCTAAAAATCTTTTAGAAAAATATTCATAATATAACGTATTATGAATGTCTTACATAATTTTATGTAGAATTTTCCTCATAATAGACGTATTTTCCTCATTCAAGGTAGCGTGGCCGAGCGGTCTAAGGCGCTGGTATAAGGCACCAGTCTCTTCGGAGGCGTGGGTTCGAATCCCACCGCTGCCAATATTTTAAACTAAAACTTTTAAAAACCAATTAAATGTATTTAAAAAAGTAAACAATTAAATGTATAGTATAGTATGTACCATATTAATAGTTATTTATGATATAAGTGTTGTACACGTTTGGCACGCATGTGAAAGTTTTAAAAATGTACTTTTTAACATGCATATCATACAATATTTTTCTACAAACGTAATATACATAGTCCTGTCGCCAGGGGGGGGGTACAACGGCCTCCTTAATTCAGATGGACTTACCCAACTATTTTTTATGTATTTTGACCCGTAGAACACGAATTTTTTGGGTAACAGTTGATCCGGATGTCGATAAGATTGTTGTAAACAAAGAACTTGAGGAATTACATAGCAGCGATTTTTCGCAAAACAAAACATATTTTCGTATTTTTTTGGTGATTGTCAGCAAAACATGGTCTTACAAGTTTTTTCGTAGTATGCATAGTTTTCGAGATAAACACGGTTGAACTTTCAAAAAATCGAAAAAGTGAAATTTTTGAACCGGAATAACTTTTAATTAAAAAATAAAATAGCAATTCTGCTTACTGCATTTGAAAGTTCAAGTAAAATTCTATCGGTTTTGATTATTTGCATTGCTAAAAATTAAGATTTTCTTTGTTAAACAAAGCTATAAACACATAGTGTTTCCCGTGCCCAATGCATGCGATTTAATGGACGTAATATACGTAGAAACTCTGTATGCGTGCCTACTAGTTCGATTTCAAATTAGAAATGCATTGAAAACATCATTAAATCACTATGTGTTTATAGCTTTGTTTGACAATAAAAAAATTAATTTTTAGCAATGAAAATAATTAAAACCGGTAGAATTTGACTTGAACTTTCAAATGCGGTAAGCAGAATTGCTATTTTATTTTTAAATCAAAAGTTATTCGGGTTCAAAAATTGCAATTTTTCGATTTTTTGAAAGTTCAACCGCGTTTATGTAGAAAACTATGCATCCTGCGAAAAAACTTGTAAAAATATTTTTTGCTTAGAATGACCCAAAAAATACAAAAAAATGTTTTGGTTTGCGAAAAATCGCTGTTATGTGATTCATCAAGTTCTTTGTTTATAACAACCTTGTCGACATCCGGATCGACTGTTACCCAAAAAATTCGTGTTCTATGGGTCAAAATACATAAAGAAAACTTGGGTAAGTTCATCTGAATTAAGGAGGCCGTTGTACCCCTACTGGCGACAGGACTAACAGGACAATATCTACAAAAGTTTTACTTGAACTTGACTGCCATTCCATTTTTATATTTTTTTGACATTACATCAAAATTGCCAAAATTGCCAAAATTGTCGGTCTTGACGGTCCAGTTAGCTGCTGGGGCTCAGTCGATCGACAAGTTTAGTGGATTTGCGATTTGCGGTCGCTGGTTCGAGCCTCAGCTAGGTCATGAAATTTATAAAAGGCCAACGCCGTAGTATAAAACTCAATAGAGTCTACGGCTTGGTCTGGAATAAACTGGCGTCTGATCGGCCTATGGAGGAGCGGTACGGGAAGGGATAAGGGCTTCCGGCTTGGTGATACTCCTCCATAGATCCCTACCGAAGGGCGTTGACGCCTAAGAACGGTGTATACATCAAAATTGCCTATACGGTCAATACGAACTGCAGTGCCTTAAAAATTTTAAAGCACTAGTGCCTTAAAGAAGCATTTTTAACGCTCGTGTGGAGTGCTAAAAATTGCATTTTTAACACGGTTGTAGAAAAACGCCTTTTAAATACTACATATTTTTTCGGTATCATAGTTATTCATCATTCTCTTTGCCTTATCCCTATGCGGGGTCGGCTTCCCTAATTGCATTTCTCCACACA
This sequence comes from Diabrotica virgifera virgifera, assembly GCF_917563875.1. Classification (NCBI taxonomy): domain Eukaryota; kingdom Metazoa; phylum Arthropoda; class Insecta; order Coleoptera; family Chrysomelidae; genus Diabrotica; species Diabrotica virgifera. The sequence goes on along the minus strand of NC_065443.1, from coordinate 237,738,716 downwards.
ATTCTATCTTGGGTCATATCAATGTTAATCCCCTTTACCAACATGTCCTGCCTTATCGTCTCCCCCCAGGTCTTCTTTGGTCTTCCTCTCCTACTCCTTCCAGAAATCTGTCTTCAGCTATTATTCGTATTGGGTGATTAACGTCTCGACGTTGAACATGACCAAACCATCTTAACCTATGCTCTCTCATTTTGGCATCAATTGGTGCCACACCTAGACTTCCCCTACTCATTTCTAATTTTATCCTTTTTTGTCACTCCACTCATCCATCTAAGCATTCTCATTTCCGCCACATGCATTCGTTGTTCCTCTTTCTTTTTCACTGCCCAACATTCAGTTCTGTACATCATAGCCGGTCTTACGGCTATTTTATAGAATTTTCCCTTCAGCTTCATTGGAATTTTTCTGTCACACAACACACCACTCGCTTCTTCCCACTTCATCCATCTAGCCCTAATTCTACTGCATGAATCTCCATCTATTTCTCCATTACTCTCTAATACCGATCCTAGGTACTTAAAACTATTGCTTTTCACAATCATTTCACCATCCAAAGATACCATTTTATTTGTAGTAACTCCATCTTTAAATGAACATTCCCAATACTATGTTTTTGTCCTACTAAGTTTTAAACCTTTTTCCTCCAGAGCTTGTCTCCACTGTTCCAGTTTTTGTTCTACGTCTCTTTCACTATTTCCTATTAACACGACATCATCAGCATACATTAGGCACCATGGAATCTGTAGTTTCGCTGTTATCTGGTCCAAAACTAATGAGAATAAATAAGGACTAAGCACCGAGCCTTGGTGCAATCCTACTTTCACCTGAAATTTATCAGTCTCTCCCACACCTATCCTAACTCTAGTCGTTACTCCCTCATACATATCCCTCACAATCTTTACATATTCGCCAGGGACTCCTTTCTTATTAAGTGCCCACCACAGAATCTCTCGAGGAACTCTATCATATTATGCTTTCTCAAGATCAATGAATACCATATGAGCGTTGGTCTCTTTATTCCTGTATTTTCCATCAGTTGCCTTACAATGAAAATTGCATCTGTTGTTGATCTGACCTGCATAAGTCCAAATTGATTATCGGATATTTCGGTTTTTTCACGTGTCCGTCTATTAATTACTCTCTCCCATATTTTCATGGTGTGGCTAAGTAGTTTTATAGCCCTGTAGTTTGTACATTGTTATATGTCTCCCTTGTTTTTGTAGACAGGTACTAATATACTGCTTCTCCGTTCATCTGGCATTTGTCCAACTTCCATAATTCTATTAAATAGACCAGCTAGCCAACTTATTCCTGTCTCTTCCAATGCTCACCATACTTCCCCAGGAATATCATCTGGTCCGACTGTTTTTCCTTTCTTTATTTTTTGAAGCGCTTGAGCCACTTCCACTTTTGTTATTCTGGTAACCATTGCTGTTACTGTCTCCGTTAACTCCACAGGCTGTCTGTCAAATTCTTCACTTCATAAACTGTCAAAATACTTTCTTCATCTCTTTTTGACATTCTTTTCGGTATCCTAGTTATTATTATTATAATATTGATTATTGAACAATATTGGTTATTGATTTAGCTCATTTATCATTGTAGTGCGATAAGATCGATCGTGTTGACTTTTGTATATAAATGAAAGTTGTGTTCAAATTATATTTACATCAATGCATTTACTTCCGGCATTACTATTGTACCTGCTATCACAAATTAGTGTATCATTTAATTTCAACCCTGTATTTTCTCTGGTTAGAGAAACGACTTACCTTTTTCTCCGTTCCAATTCCCCATAACCAACAAACCTACTGCTGCTGAACCAGAACTTTCACCAGAAATTGTTACATGATCTGGATCACCACCAAAAAGATTTATATGTTGGTTGACCCATTCTAGAGCAAAGCGTTGATCTTTAAGTCCAAGGTTGCCAGGTATTACATCGTCATCAGTAGAAGCAAATCCTATTAACAATAAATAAAACACTACAAACTGCCGTTTTTAGGGTATCTTTTTCGGAAAACACAACAATGTAAGCACAGACATAATAAAAAAGGGTAAAGATAAATTTAGCAAAGGTGCGTAAAGCATATTCTACAAATGATTCAGTCAATTTGTACTCTACGAGCTCCATAGTGGGAAAGTTTTGGGATAGTTCTGATTTCTTTCAATATAATATATGGATTTTGGGCTGCTGAATCCGAATATGAGGTTTCCGGACAAAATTTCTTACCGGAACATTGAAAAAATCGCGAGAAAATCGAAAAATTTCAGCTTTTTTCCGCTTTTTTGCTCATATCTGGAAAACTATTAACTTTTAGTAAATGGTCTGTTAAGAGAAATTAAAGTATTCAAAATTATCTACAAATATCACTATTTATTTTTTTTTTTCAGATGAACCGTTCGGGCTAAAGTGCAAGTTGAAAATTGACAATTCTTAACGGTCTCGGCAAAACCCACTTTTTACATTCCAAAACTTTAGTTTTTATTTAAATGCTACCGTTTGATAAATTTCTCCTAGTTTTCTGTACAAATAATAAATGTTAGTTCATAATATGAATATGGTATGTCTCTTCTCACAGCTTCCATGAATCCATTCCATCCTAAAATACTGAGAATGTCTCTGCTTTTCCCTTAGAGCCACAGAAGATCAGGCACAGGTGGACTCACAGTTTCAGTTGGTGTGAACATTCTCTTCGGATCTTGATTTTTGATAAACCTTGAGGTTTTGTCCTTTCAAAATATATTAGTTAAACAGCTCTCTGACTTCCATAAACCTCAGGTGCGGGTTTAGTTTTTAGCCGAGGAATGGATTAGTTAGGAGCTATTGCATGTTTTGCTGCAATACAAAAAATGCCACCCATGACGTAAAAAGTGTGGTATCCGTCGATTGTATGTACCTACGTTAACACTTTCTGTCCTAACGCTGCATATATATGTTTTTGAAAAAGTGGGTCTGTATTCCCAGCCGTCGTATATATGTATGCGTTCAAGGTGTTATGGTCTCAATTTACCCCAAACCAAAAATATGCGTTGCTTGTAAAATTTTAGACTCATTGGTGTCCCAATGACGTAGAAATATGTCAGAAAATGTTAGGTTATTGTTCCTAAAGCCTCAAAATGTTGGCACCTAAGACAGGTCATGCGGACCCATTACCGTATATATTTGTTCACATATTTTAGATATATGCTATATGGTAGCACTGATGGCAACGCTTATAGGTAGCTGCTAGAAGGTGAAGCGTTTGTAGCCACAGAAAAGACAAAAAAAGGAGCGAATCGAGATACATGTGTGCAAGATGCGGAGTCGGCCTTTGCGTAGTGTCATGTTTTGAGGAGTACCACACAAAAGAAAACTTATAATGTTAATTTACGTTACATTATTTTTTTTAAGTTAGTTACATTTTTTCAAGTTGGTTTTGATCTCTGATGAGTACTTTTAAAAAGAAAACGTTTAAGTTGATTAAAAAAAACTCATTAAAAACATGTTTTTGTCATTTATTTGTTTGTTAATGTTGTTCTGAAGCTATTTCCTTGTGGCATTTTTATGATTAATTATTTATATGGGAAATAAGCCACAATTAAAATGAAAAAAATAATTTTATTAACGTTTCGACGCCCAAATCGGGTGCCGTTGTCAAAATACAAAATATTACTAAATAAACAAAAATGTTGTTGCTAGGCAAAAAAATTCTTCTAATAATTTATTTAATCTGACTCATTTATATTGGCAATTTAGACATATATTATACATTTTAAAGTAGAAGACTTTAAAATGATATTGCCAATATTTATGAGTTGCGTTCCTGGGACGACTTACTGAAAGATAGTTCATTCGATTACATGAAATCAACCCCAACTCAAGAATATCCGTCACAAAAAAATTATAGCATGTGATCTGTCTTTAAAAAGACAACCAAATGCAACGACAGTAAAATTCTCGCGTCAGAGACTTCATAGTAAATCACAAGGGAAAACCAGGAAAAAACCTTGTGATACTATCCCGACATCGTAAGTATTTGGTCTTACATTTAATTTACTCTCAAAAAATAATACCAAATTCTGACTTGTAACATGTTTAAATTATAAATAATATTAATACTAGATATATAAGTAATACTAAAATATAAAATATGTACCAGCTCGATGTTATTGACTTACTAATCTTGGTATTTTCTTTCTGTTGACTTCCTCTTTCAGTATGGGCAACCACATCCTACTGCATTCTACCGAGGAATTTGCGACACATTTAATTTTATAAGTGGAGAGATTCAAGTATAGTCCTGAAAGAATCAGATAGTAAAAAGAGAAAAATCAAAGAAGCGGCTCTAATTCTGCTAAATGAAACCAATTGTGTCGCAAATTCCTCGGTAGAATGCAGTAGGATGTGGTTGCCCATACTGAAAGAGGAAGTCAACAGAAAGAAAATACCAAGATTAGTAAGTCAATAACATCGAGCTGGTACATATTTTATATTTAGTATTACTTATATATCTAGTATTAATATTATTTATAATTTAAACATGTTACAAGTCAGAATTTGGTATTATTTTTTGAGAGTAAATTAAATGTAAGACCAAATACTTACGATGTCGGGATAGTATCACAAGGTTTTTTCCTGGTTTTCCCTTGTGATTTACTATGAAGTCTCTGACGCGAGAATTTTAATGTCGTTGCATTTGGTTGTCTTTTTAAAGACAGATCACATGCTATAATTTTTTTGTGACGGATATTCTTGAGTTGGGGTTGATTTCATGTAATCGAATGAACTATCTTTCAGTAAGTCGTCCCAGGAACGCAACTCATAAATATTGGCAATATCATTTTAAAGTCTTCTACTTTAAAATGTATAATATATGTCTAAATTGCCAATATAAATGAGTCAGATTAAATAAATTATTAGAAGAATTTTTTTGCCTAGCAACAACATTTTTGTTTATTTAGTAATATTTTGTATTTTAACAACGGCACCCGATTTGGGCGTCGAAACGTTAATAAAATTATTTTTTTCATTTTATTTGTTTATTTATATGCGACGTATATATAAGGCGATGGGACTCTAAGCATGAAAAAACCTTTGGGATTGAGGGCCCAACATGCAAATTAAGGCCTGGCATAGGGCTAAAATCAGCGTTTTCGTACACCTGTTGTGTAAAGCACGGCTGGTCAATTTTCTGCGGATCGCCTGCGATTGCTGACACTTCCAGATAAACAACGCGCTTGCTCAAAGTCTTGTAGCGCCAGTATGGTCCAGATAGTTGCTCTCACCATTCCTTGCAGGGTTGGCCGTTTTCTCTACAAAAAGTACGGCTCAAGAAAATAGGTTGATGTAGTTTCCTCTTTGGGGTTTTTTTCATCCTATACAGAAGCTGTTCGCCTGGAAGTGTCAGCATTCGCAGCCGATCCGCAGAAAATTGACCTGCCGTACTTTACACAGCAGTTGTACGATGACGCTGATTTTAACGTAAATACAATCCACAAATATTACACTTTTCAAGTCATATGTGGCATTTCTTGTATTGCACCAAAACATGCAGTAGCTCCTAAGCAATCCATTCTTCTGATAAAAAAGAAACCCGCGCCTGAGGTTTATGGAAGTCAGGGAGCTGTTCAACTAATTCATTTTAAAAGGACAAAACCTCAAGGTTTATCAGAAATCAAGATAACAGATCCGAGAGAAATGTTCACACCAACTGAAACTGTGACTCCATCTGTGCCTTATGTGGCTCTAAAGGAAAATCAGAGACATTCCCGGCCTCTTAGGACGGAATGGACTCATGGAAGCTGTCACAAGAGACATACCATACCTATGAACTAACATTTATTATTTGTAGAGAAAACCAGGAGAAATTTATCAAATGACAGCATTCTAATAAAAAGTAAATTTTGGAATGTAAAAAGCTGGTTTTGCTGAGACCGTTAAAAATTTGGTAATTTTCAACTTGTACTTCAGACTGAACGGTTCGTCTAAAAAAAAAGTAAATAGTGATGTTTGTAGATAATTTTAAGTACTTTAATTTCTGTTAACAGACCATTTACTAAAAGTTAATAGTTTTCGAGATTTGAGCAAAAAAGCGGAAAAAAGCTGAAATTTTTCGTTTTTTTCGCGATTTTTTCAATGTTCCGGCAAGAAATTTTGTCCGCAAACCTCATATTCGGATTCAGCAGCCCAAAATACATATATAATGAAAAAAAGAATGTGTGTGTACTTTGTACGCACGTAAGAAGTTATACTTCTATTATATGATTTAAACGAAATTAATATACTTTTTATTTATATTTTGTTTAAATATTAATTTAATTTATACTTACTACTTCTCAAACATTTTTATTAGAACAGTGCCAAAAATTAAAATAATAAAAGAATAAAACACACACAAACACATTAAACAAGCCACAAATGATGTCTGAACATTAATTGTCGAAAATTTTTTTAACTAAATACGTATTTTCTGAAAATAAAATTATATAATAAATATACTTACAATCATAAAATGTATTAAAAAAACAAAAAAGAAAGTTTCTATTGGGACTCGAACCAGCGCTGATAAGCGCGGTTGGTATTGGAATTCATTCGCCTTCAACGCTTAGCCACGGACACTATGTGTCACTATTTACGAAGATCGACAAACTAAACGGATTAAACTTGTGATATTTTGATATTTTGAAAATTGATCAAATTATTTTAATTTTGAATTGAAATGATTTAGAATTGAAAAAATACAACAAAACATAGAGTAAGAAAACAATATATTAGGTGAATATTGATAGAAATTTTGATGGTAATCAAATTATATAAATAAAAGTATTACATACTATGTATTTTGGCAGATCAAATAGGTAGGTTTATACCCATGATACATTAACAATTATTACGTACCTGTTGCTTTTAAAAACTATTTAAAAGTCACTACAATATTATAAACTTTTTTGTTTCTGTCCTCACAACAATAAAACTAATATATTATACATTTGTTTACCTTTACCTTTACCTCCAAACCACAGCTGTCCTACAGCTGCCATATCGGATAATTTTTGACATGTCATTTGAACATCCAATCAGAACAAAGTTATAATGCGCATGCGCCGGGCTGATAGGTTTTAACATATAAAAATTCACCCTCTATCGCCGGTAAAGGAGTATAACTTCAAAAAATCAGAACTACCCCAAAACTTTCCTAGTCAAAACACAATTTTATTGAATCAAAATGGACATAACAATAGCTTCACATGGCTAACGGAACTGCGTTCTAGAACGATTATTATGACATAAACTAAGTAAACAAGTATTACCAAATGCGTTGAGTCTGTAGTTAATAGCAACAACAACAATTCCATAATCCATGATATATTTTGGACCATAATCATCATAAGTGCCAGATCCCCAATTGAGTCCTCCACCATGTATCCAAAAGAGTACTGGTAGCTTATCGTTACCTCCTGGTTTCTACAAATTAATATTAATATTGTTTACTATATGCGTGTCCCATTAAGATTAGGGTATGAAATAACATTTTGGTTTAACAAAGTGATTTAACAGATCCTCTGCATACCTTTCCCATAACAAATTACTATAGACCATAAAGAAGAAGTATGAAATAATTGAAGATTCTGTTCATCAAAATCAGATGTTTCAACAAAAAATGGTTAAGTAAAACGGTATAATATACAGAGAGAGTCTGTAAAGTGGAATAAATTCAATATCTCAAATACTAATTGTTTTTTTGGAAAATGCTCAGACCCGTCGATTAGTATTTCAAATTGTCCTTTTTGACATTCAATAAAAATGTATACAGGGTGTCCCAATTTAGAGATATGACGTCATCGTCGATTTTCTTAAATGGCAACACTGTCATTTTGACAGCTAATTTGATAGGGTTTGTAAAGTTATACATAACTGCAAAATATCAAACTTTTATTCTCTACCATTTACAAGATAATAGAAAATAACAAAGTTATATCTGTAATTTGGAATATATTCAATAATTAAAATACTAACTGTTTTTTTGAAAAATGCTCAGACCCGTCGATTAGTATATCAAATTGTCATTTTTGACATATAACAATAATGTATACAGGGTGTCCCAATTTAGAGATATGACGTCATCGTTGATTTTCTTAAATGGCAACACTATCATTTTGATAGCTATTTTGATAGCGTGTGTAAAGTTATACACATCTGAAAAATTTCAAAATTTTATTCCCTACCATTTACAAGATAATAAAAAATAACAAAGTTATGAAGAACAAGAAGTAATCAAATAATAATTGAATTTATTTATTTCAATTAAGCAAATGCTCATAACGTTGCCCATTGACAATTTGACAATAATTGAGGGCAACATTATGAGTTTTTGCTTAATTTATTGAAATAATTAAATTCAATTATTAGTTGATTACTTCTTTTTCATAACTTTGTTATTTTTTATTATCATCTAAATGGTAGAGAATACAAATTTGAAATTTTGCAGTTGTGTATAACTTTACACACCCTATCAAAATAGCTATCAAAATGACAGTGTTGCCATTTAAGAAAATCAACGATGACGTCATATCTCTAAATTGGGACACCCTGTATACATTATTATTATATGTCAAAAAGGACAATTTGATATACTAATCGACGGGTCTGATCATTTTTCAAAAAAAACAGTTAGTATTTTAATTATTGAATATATTCCAAATTACAGATATAACTTTGTTATTTTCTATTATCTTGTAAATGGTAGAGAATAAAAATTTGATATTTTGCAGTTATGTATAACTTTACAAACCCTATCAAATTAGCTATCAAAATGACAGTGTTGCCATTTAAGAAAATCGACGATGACGTCATATCTCTAAATTGGGACACCCTGTATACATTATTATTGAATGTCAAAAAGGACAATTTAAAATACTAATCGACGGGTCTGAGCATTTTCCAAAAAAACAATTAGTATTTGTGATATTGAATTTATTCCACTTTACAGACTCTCTCTGTATATGTAAATGTAATTTATAAGTAACGTAAGTGGTAAATGGTATAATGGTATCAATACTTGCTTCCAAAATGTACGGTGATATAGTTGAAAATGAAACAAATTTTGCTTTACTTCACAAATTTACTTCATTAGCCATTTTTTTTATTTACACTCTTTATTTTTTTGTTAATTTATAATTGTAAGTTCCAGTACCAGTTGGTTCTTTCTGCACAGACGATGGACGACTATATAACAAAATAAATTATAAAGACGTCAGAAATGGAGTCTCTTTACCTATACTTATACGTTCAGATTAATACACGCTGGTCTCTCTCCTTCGAATTGAGTAGGTATTGTTCGTCCGCTATAACTTTTCCCATGCGTCACGATTCATTTTCAAACAAAGTAAGTCAAAACGTAAAGTGAAACGAACGTCGATGTGTATATACTATTGTGTTTTCAATTTTATCAATCAAAGGCAAAATAAAAATTAAATTAATTTTTTTTTTAATAACGCGGGCACATAAATTTGATACACCCTGTATATTAGGGTGGGCCGAAAAAATTTTTTATTTTTTTTTCTTAATGCTATACCGAAAAAAACTTGTCTCTATTATGGGTTATCAAAATGCAAAAAAGAAAAAAAATATATACCTAACCCCCAGCTAGCGCAACGCATCTGAACTTTCGAAATTTCACTAAAATCACAGGATTTTACCATTTTTTTAAATATCCAAACAGCTAGATATTGAACTGCTATAGTGAAAATCATTTATATTATAGTTATAAAAACACAATGAGTTATTGAAATATTACTTTTTTTTAATTTTAGGTAGCGCAAGGCCTTCAATATAGTTAATTGATCACTTTTCGAGTGCTAACCACTTTTATAGTGTAGTACAGCAACTAATTTTTTTAAACCCACTACTCATGTGTTATTTTTAGAAATATAATGTTGGTAAATAGGCAATTTACATTTATCCAAATGAGTTTATTAATTACAAAATTACAAAATTTACGAATTGTCAATTCCCAGACTCACAGAATAGTCCGTTAAATGTTTGGAACTTTAAAATCTTGCTTGCTTGAAAAACTTGGCATTGAAGCTCTTGATAGCAGCGTTGTTCTTATGAATCCATCTCTGTTCTTGGCACCAACGAGTTTTGAGGAGGCTTCAGTTACCAATTTCACACAGCGCTCCACCGCTTGCGTGTGACACGGAAATTTATGGAAATTCCATCCTTCTGGTGTGTTGGCAGTTGAAATTTTGGCCCACATTTCTTCGTCAGATACTCTTCGTAACAACGGTGGTGGAGAAATAGCAGTAGTAGTCCAATCAATAATTTCATAATATTCGTTTGCCTGGAAGTTGAGTTTTGGGGGTTTAAAAGTTCGGACTAGCTTTTTATTGGAAGCTACGGTCCTTGATTTTATGATTCTTCTAAGCCCCAACTCTCTGATATGGGCCCTTTCATCAACAATCATACTGAGGAGCAAGTTTTCTGGATGCGCGAAAAACGCATTCCTTTCAATTACTGGATCAACCACCTTTATCAAGTTTCCTGGAAGGAATCGTGAAGATTTTATTAAATTAAAAACATGTTTTGGTCCATCTGTAAGGTACTTACTTTTTTTTATCTTAAACCATACAGGCATGTAAGATTTAAGTATAAATTGTACCAAAATAAGATGTTCTTCAGAGGGACTTTCAACGCTCATATAAAGACGAAGAACTCTGTTCGCTGTTGTCAGCCATCGGGAATGGGAAATAGGACCTGGTTCACGAATTGCGAAGTCTATTGTGCAGGTGCCTGACTTGATAGCCAAACTTACATCCAGGAGATATTGTTGGTCTTTACTTAAGATTTTGCTATCGATGTCTGGAATCTCGCAATCAATGATTTGAAATTTTACTACTGGAAGTTTTTCACAATTTCTGAGTTGTGAGTCAATAGGACCACTAAAAGATTTTGGGCCAGTCGTTTCACCGTCCAAAGTTTGAAACAAGTGCCTGAACGGCAATTCGTTCAAATGCAAAAGGCAAACTCCCCACTGCAGCGGTCTTTTTATTTTTTCCTCGATTGTGCGAATTACACCGGTTTTCCAGCCTGTATTTGTGACGGTACCATCGCATCCAATTACATCAAGCTCATCGAGCGAAAAATTTGACTCATTCAAGTAGTCCAATATAGCACTAGCAATGTCCTTCGAAGTTCCAGTAGATGGCGTCACATGGCCAACATAAATCGAGCCAGGTTCTTTAATAATTGAAAAGTGTTCCTCTTTTGCACTTCTTCTGAAACACTTGTTATTAACTTCATCAATTTTTAAAGTTTTATCCTTTCGACCATCAAAGTATAGCCCTTGTATCAAGTTTGGTTCTTTTTTTATCGTATCTTGGAGATTTGATCTGCATAAATTTTTTTCCCTCCTAACCTTATTCTTATCAATTATGAGGGAATCATCCTCTTTCGTTGCAAGACCAACGTCATGCATTACACTGGAGGCAATAGCAGCTGTTGCCCTGTCCGAAACACCAAATCGGTCACTGGCCAACGCGGTATTTTTTAATTGTATCCGCATTTGCCACGGTTGTTTGCTCGGAATAGGAATATAGTTGTCACCGGAACTATCAGACTCTTCCTCTTCCATTGAGCTTCCATCTGAAGCTATTCTTGGTTTTGTTGCATCCTTAGAGCATGAAGGCTGCGAATGTGAAACTAGTGGGATGTTAGACGACATAACCTGATTTTTTTTTCTTTACGTTGCAGTCTTTTGGTAATTTTTTTCGACTCCTTCTTGTCTAAATTTCCAATTTTTCCTTGTCCAAGATTTCTTTGGAAATACATAAACTTAAGTTCAAGCACCGGAATTTTTTTATCTTTTTCACATTTACATGAAATTGATATAGGGCACTCACAGATCTCCGGGACCTTTTTGCAGTTGCAGGAGTATGCTATTTTACATTTACATGCAGATACATCAAAGAGTGATAAAGCCTTTTGTTTGAATTCCTCAATTTTCTCTTTGTACTTGTCTTTTTCCTTGTCACGCTTAAAGGACTTCATTAGATTACGGTAGCTAACGTGATATGAATTTATTAATTGAACAATTCTGTAGGGCGTCACTGTTGGTATTGATGCTTTGTCAAAGATGGCTTTTACTTTTGGAGCGACAATATTAGATATCTGAGAGAAACTTACAGGCTTGTTACTTTCTAATGCTAGAAGGTACTGTTCGTGGAAACAGCTCCGAAGGACATCTTGGAAAGTTGGAAGCTTACTCACAGGCAATTCCCTCGGGTAGCCAAACAATGGGCAATCAAAATCACTGCAAGTTATTTTCTTGGCAGCCATCACGCACGTGAATTTAAACTCAAACTTCACTCAAAAAATTATAAAAACAGTTTGCACTATCAACTCACAGCTAATACACGTAAGTTTAAACGAATCTGCTGACGTAAACTGCCGAGTAACAGAGAACATGAAAAAACATGATCGTTGAGGCTGCTTCCAGTGCATTGTGGGTGTAGAGAGTATAAGTGGGGGAAGCTCGGCTCAGTGCCAACCCATTCCCCGAACGCACAGCTCATCTGCACTCGACTGTAAGATGCGTCATTTTCGTGTCCGTTGCGCTACCTCAGATTAATAAAATTATACTTATCCAATTATTTATTGTATTTTTAAAACTCTAATGTAAAGGGATATCACTATAGCAGCCCAATATGCAGTTATTAGGATGTTCAAAAAAAAATTACAAAAACTCATGATTTTAGTGAAATTTCGAAAGTTCAGATGCGTTGCGCTAGCTGGGGGTTAGGTATATATTTTTTTTCTTTTTTGCATTTTGATAACCCATAATAGAGACAAGTTTTTTTCGGTATAGCATTAAGAAAAAAAAATAAAAATTTTTTTCGGCCCACCCTACTGTATATTGATCTGTAAATATTTATTAGAATTTAGTTTGGATGTAAGTGGATTTCTTTTTTTATGAGCTTTCCGATGAACCATTAACGACTTTTGTGAATAATTAAAGTGAAAAGAATGATGTATTTAGGTTTAAAATGGAAAAAGATTGTTTATTACGGGAACTATAGAATCCACAGGTAGAGGTAATTATCATTTTCTAGAAAACTGGTTTAAAAGAAAGTTTGGAATTTTAATATCTTTGTTTCACCCCGAGTAAATGTTGTAACCCGAAAGTAATTAGGATGGTCGGAATAATTTTGAAAGAATGACTGTTTGTTTATCGAATGGAAAAGAGAAATGGTTCTGATTCTTGGCAATTTGGAAGGGGAAAAGTGATTGGAATGTTTGAGTGAGTTTGAAAAAGAAGTCATTATGTTATTGGCATCTCTGAGGAGTAGTTCGACGTTTTCGTGGATAGATAGTTAGCAAGTACCAGTGGCTGTTTGATAGTGGAGAATAGTGTTGAAAAGTGGAACGAGAGACAGATCAAATTGAGAAGAAATACCTCTTTGATTCTGTATTATTGTGAGAAGGAGAGCAGAGAATTTTTGGAGTTTTGTTTGAATCGAGTATGTGTCAAAAGAGGCCCGGCTTGTTGGAGAATTGGTGCTGGTATGCTGATAGTTTTGAAGCTGGAGAACGGAGAGGGCTTTGATGAGTAGCCTTTAACATAGTCAACGAGGGAGAGCTGTTTTGGGTCACGAGAAGACATCAGAGTGAGTGAAGCAAAAGGTCAGTCAACTTATGTGAAAGATATTTTTATGTTCGGAAACTAAAATTTTGAGTAAAAAGCGTAGGAATTAAAATTCCAATATTTCAGAAAGTAAATAGGGAGTATAGCTAATCTTGCGAATACATAATTTGGTTTTGTTTATTTTGTTGTACCAAAGTCATCGGGAACAAACCGATAAATTGTTTTTTTTTTTACTAGAATAAATTTAAATGGTAGAAATTTCATTCGGACATCTGTGTCCAAAGGTTTCAGATTTGATAGATTTTTAGAGTATCGATTTTGATAAATAAAAGACAATTCTGTATGTTTATTTTATATTTTGCTTTATTTCTTTTCCCTATTTTATCCCGATTAGGATCAACTAAGAGATACTGAACCCACGAGACAAGATAAGTATAACGTAAGATAATTTAGACATTTTCTTGATATTATAAAAAGGCACCCTGAGATTTTTTATTCATTTTTTATATATGATTTGCGACAATTAAATAATTATCCACTAGGAAGAATTTCCTGTAGCTGGCTGTATACCATTAATTACAAGTAAAATTTAATAAAAAATTTTGGTCTTGGTAAAAGGTATATTATTTTAAAAAGCCCTATAGGGCTACAAACATCGAACAGAACGTTTTCGCTCTAAAAAGAGCATCATCAGTGTTGCCTAAAATAAGTATAACCATATTAATTATCAAAATGTTGAATTTAAAGTGATGACCAAGGTAGAATCAAAGTTTGGTTATACTTACAAGAACATGGTGAGCCAACCAAAAAATACGAAGGTCAAAGCCTTTCAAAAATGGACTAAAAGTCACATCAAAATGCTAACATAGCAAATTCCAAAGGATGGATATAATCCCTAAGGATATGGCCCTAGGATAACATATGACTCCCACACGTTGTAAGTGGGTCAAAGGTAACAAATTAGGTCATTATGTTACAAGAGCTGACAGGCAACTAAGATATGAGATATCAAAAGCGAATCTGTCTGATGTCAAGACAACAATTGTCAATGGAACTTGAAGTATCATGAAAAATTGGTTACACAGCTACTAAATTTATAGTTGTTTATAGTACAAGCAATGATAACAGCTAACATCAGTGTGTTGGAATTATAAAAATAAAGAGTTAGTGAGAATAGATTATCTAGATGTAAAATAGAAGGGGGGAATTTGAGTACCCACAATCATCAATGAAGTGTACGTAAATTGATGAAGAAAGGTAGGCAAAACAACATACAGATAATGTAATGTATGGTTTATGTTTTGAAATTAGATAATTTATATTTGTGAACCAACACAAATGATGGCTGAGAGACTGGCTGAAAAACTAGAGACAAAATAGGGGTCGTGATATCAAATGCTGAAAAAGTTGTAAATGCAAAATCTTATTTATAAATTAATAAAATATAGATGGGGTCATCAACACAAATTTACAAGACTGAAAAGGTTGTATTACAAGCTTAGTCCAAATTTATTTATTATGTCCTTTTATGTTAAATAACATCTAGGGCAAAGAAAAATTAATAACTTGGATAAAAGTGTCTAAGCTACAACTAAAGTGGGGTCAGATGAAGATAAGTGTTGAGTAAGATTATTGAGTATATGAGAAAATTAAAAATTGTGTTTATTTGAGATAGATGAGTTTGTGGTATATAAAGTAAATGTGACATCACTATTGAGACTAATTAACATTATTGAGAGCCTGGGGACTCCAGAGACCAGGCAACCAAACAAACCAAATGATGAATGAAAGGTTGGCTGAATGGAATAACTACTAGATGTGTGAAACTTGAAAGATATATTGTACAGTATTATTGGTTGATTTAGTTTAGAATGAAATAGTTATGATTGGACACTAAACGAAAAACGGTTTGAAAAGATGATGTGGAGAGAATGGGATATATATTGAATAGATATAGTTGTGTACAAGTTGTGACAAATGGATGTTGCGGATATAGTTGAAATTGCTTTGTTTGGGAGAAGAAAAATTTTTTTTGAAGAAAGGATTAGATGATTATCGAAGATTGAGTGGAGATGTGGATGTGTGTGAATAAGAAGAGAAAAGAAAGAAATAGAACAATATTGGTAGATGTGAATAATTAGGAGAAATAAAGTAATATAAGAAACAGATTTATAATATAAATCTGTTTCTTATATTACTTTATTTCTCCTAATTATTCACATCTACCAATATTGTTCTATTTCTTTCTTTTCTCTTCTTATTCACACACATCCACATGTCCACTCAATCTTCGATAATCATCTAATCCTTTCTTCAAAAAAAATTTTTCTTCTCCCAAACAAAGCAATTTCAACTATATCCGCAACATCCATTTGTCACAACTTGTACACAACTATATCTATTCAATATATATCCCATTCTCTCCACATCATCTTTTCAAACCGTTTTTCGTTTAGTGTCCAATCATAACTATTTCATTCTAAACTAAATCAACCAATAATACTGTACAATATATCTTTCAAGTTTCACACATCTAGTAGTTATTCCATTCAGCCAACCTTTCATTCATCATTTGGTTTGTTTGGTTGCCTGGTCTCTGGAGTCCCCAGGCTCTCAATAATGTTAATTAGTCTCAATAGTGATGTCACATTTACTTTATATACCACAAACTCATCTATCTCAAATAAACACAATTTTTAATTTTCTCATATACTCAATAATCTTACTCAACACTTATCTTCATCTGACCCCACTTTAGTTGTAGCTTAGACACTTTTATCCAAGTTATTAATTTTTCTTTGCCCTAGATGTTATTTAACATAAAAGGACATAATAAATAAATTTGGACTAAGCTTGTAATACAACCTTTTCAGTCTTGTAAATTTGTGTTGATGACCCCATCTATATTTTATTAATTTATAAATAAGATTTTGCATTTACAACTTTTTCAGCATTTGATATCACGACCCCTATTTTGTCTCTAGTTTTTCAGCCAGTCTCTCAGCCATCATTTGTGTTGGTTCACAAATATAAATTATCTAATTTCAAAACATAAACCATACATTACATTATCTGTATGTTGTTTTGCCTACCTTTCTTCATCAATTTACGTACACTTCATTGATGATTGTGGGTACTCAAATTCCCCCCTTCTATTTTACATCTAGATAATCTATTCTCACTAACTCTTTATTTTTATAATTCCAACACACTGATGTTAGCTGTTATCATTGCTTGTACTATAAACAACTATAAATTTAGTAGCTGTGTAACCAATTTTTCATGATACTTCAAGTTCCATTGACAATTGTTGTCTTGACATCAGACAGATTCGCTTTTGATATCTCATATCTTAGTTGCCTGTCAGCTCTTGTAACATAATGACCTAATTTGTTACCTTTGACCCACTTACAACGTGTGGGAGTCATATGTTATCCTAGGGCCATATCCTTAGGGATTATATCCATCCTTTGGAATTTGCTATGTTAGCATTTTGATGTGACTTTTAGTCCATTTTTGAAAGGCTTTGACCTTCGTATTTTTTGGTTGGCTCACCATGTTCTTGTAAGTATAACCAAACTTTGATTCTACCTTGGTCATCACTTTAAATTCAACATTTTGATAATTAATATGGTTATACTTATTTTAGGCAACACTGATGATGCTCTTTTTAGAGCGAAAACGTTCTGTTCGATGTTTGTAGCCCTATAGGGCTTTTTAAAATAATATACCTTTTACCAAGACCAAAATTTTTTATTAAATTTTACTTGTAATTAAATAATTAATCAAATAAATAATAATTAATACAAAATTAATAAGAAGCGGATCATAACAATACATTTTGTATACTGTATACTATACAGTGATGAGCACACTAATAACCGGCAAAATAGCTCAAAAGATGGAAAACATAATACATTGCGAAACAAAAAGAAACAAAACTAGTGGAGGTGAAAATTATAAAAGGTAATACCACGAGTCCTCTAAATTTTATCGATAAATTTTTTTTGTTTTCACGAAAACTTCTTTATTTGGTAAAATTACGAAAACAAACCGAATGATAAAATCACGAGTCCGAAGGACGAGTGATTTTATCCATTTCGGTTTGTTTGAGTGATTTTACCCTAAATAAAGAAGCTATAAGTATGAAAACGAAAAAATTATCAAGCAAAATTTAGAGGACGAGTGGTATTTGAAAAGATTATTTTTTTCACCTGTCAAATTCTAACGTTTCTGCTTTTTCAGCCAATCACTACGCGTCGTTCTAGCCAATCATTGAGTGTAATACTGATAAAACAGCCTCTTCCTTGATAAAACAGTCTCTTCCCTGATAAAACTTAAGGTACCCTAAATTTAAAAATATAAAATAATTTATCTATAACCTACTTAAGACATTGATCCTAGTTGTCTTAAAAATATTTCACAGATGCCCGTATTTACTAATAATACATATTGGTTCACAAAATAATCTTTTCAAATACCACTCGTCCTCTAAATTTTGCTTGATAAATTTTTTCGTTTTTATACTTAAACTTCTTTATTTAGGGTAAAATCACTCAAACAAACCGAAATGGATAAAATCACTCGTCCTTCGGACTCGTGATTTTATCATTCGGTTTGTTTTCGTAATTTTACCAAATAAAGAAGTTTTCGTGAAAACAAAAAAATTTATCGATAAAATTTAGAGGACTCGTGGTATTACCTTTGATTATTTTGTGAACCAATATGTATTATTAGTAAATACAAGCATCTGTGAAATATTTTTAAGACAACTAGGATCAATGTCTTAAGTAGGTTATAGATAAATTATTTTATGATTTAAAAATGAACCAATTTATTTATTATATTGTTAATACATAAAAAACTGTTTAAATCGAAAATGAACAATTATTAAAAACACAATTTTTATAACTAATATGAGATTTTCCAATGTCGCTCGTATGTACCTATTATGTGAAATTTAGGGTACCTTAAGTTTTATCAGGGAAGAGACTGTTTTATCAAGGAAGAGGCTGTTTTATCAGTATTACACTCAATTATTGGCTAGAACGACGCGTGGTGATTGTCTGAAAAAGCAAAAACGTCAGAATTTGACAGGTGAAAAAAATAATCGTTGTAAACGTATTAATTAACATTACATTACATAGTTTCCCACCTTTAGATGTCTGTGACAGGAGTATTTTAATTCTACTGTCACAGTGACAGTTGTCATACTCCTCTGATACGTCTAAAGGTGGGAAACTATGTAATGTAATATTATTTTAGACGTTTATAACGATTTCCACCTCCAGTAGTCTCATCTCGTTTTGTTTCGCAATGTATTATGTTTTCCATCTTTTGAGCTACGTTGCCGGTTATTAGCGCGCTCATCACTGTATACTACACACATCGGCGTACGTTTCACTTTATGTTTTGACTTAATTTGTTTGAAAATGAATCGTGACGCATGGGAAAAGTTATAGCGGACGAACATGTATATAACGGAATATAAAAGAAATAAGCAAGTTAAAGTTAAATAAAAGGAGAAAATACCGCATATACATTTAATTCTAATTCATCAAGTTCTACAAAATTAAAATATGCGACGTGGTCCTACTATAAATAATATTTATTTAAAGTTAAGGATATATAATTGAAGCGTTTATTTGAAAAACAACACTTGTCCAAAAATTAAAATGATTACAAATCAAGAAAACCTGCCCAGCTTCAATGTATTTCAAATTTTACTCTTACTAAGATATGCATTGGATGGAATGTGTATATCAACATAATTGTATGTGTAAGTTGGTTTCATATTTTTATTGATATTTTAAGAAAAAATAGGTACGAACTAGGCTAAATATATGGAAAAATGTAGAGGTATTGTGTTGTTCAGTTACTGCATTATTGAACTATTTTCAATACAAAAGAAATAAACATCAACTATGACTAACAAAAAATGAACAGAACTAATAAAGGACCCCGCAGAAACCTTATGCGAAATAACCATAAAATCCTTTATAAAAGGTATATTTGTTAAAATCCCTATACATGGCTACATCATAACATAACTAGTTTTCAATCGGTTGACCGAGCATCATCAGTGTTTGCTTGAATCTAACATGCTAACCACCAAAGTAAAAAGTATTTGGGTAAAAACCCTTTACATTTAATCCGTCATAGGAACATAGAAATAAGATGTGAATTTAAGCATGGATGTTTAAAATATTAAATGTTTCATGCTCTAGGTACCATTGAGCTCGAATTTGACTTGTTCACATCTCAAGTTTGACTTGTTCAATACCTCTACTTCTGTTGTTTTTCAAATAAACGCTTCAGTTACAAAGGTGATTATGCGAAGAGACAGTTACCCAACGGAATATTATATGGTCAGCACAAAGACACAAATTGGTAGGTAAAATCTTACAGGTCTAAAGATATAAGGCAAGAAACGAAATTGACAATCTATCGTACCTTGGTAGAGCCTATTATGACTTATGGGGCAGAAGTTTGGCAGATGACAAAAAAAAAGATATAGTCTGGGCTGATTATTGGAGAATAGGCCATTTTTGGGAAAAGTTATTTACCAGCAATTTTATTGATGAAATCGAATTATAAGATCCTATATATTAATAATATAGGTATGCAAAGTCCTCAGATAGTGTGCTACTTTTTTTATAACCAAAGTGGCGCTCGAAAATCGTGTTTTTTTCATTTATTGCTATAGAACTCCGACGATTTTAACTATAAAACAAAAACACTCAAATAAAAATTCACCGTGATTAAATTCTGCATAGAGACGAGTTTTTCCCGATCTGCTCCGACGAAAATTTTCCTCGGAAAATGCGGGTTTTCCCAACAAAATCTTTAATTTTCAAATAAAGTTTTAGATAAGTAATTATTTACCAATAATTAAATAATTTGGTGACTTAAAAGCCTTCTTGGTTTAGATTATAGTTCCAGAAGGTGGTGAAAATTAAACGAATATTTTAGCAACAATTCAATTGTTAATTAATAATTTACGGTCGCAATAATAACCAAAATAATTATTATACACTGATCAAACTTTGAAATCTTATAAAGATGAGATGCCTATTTAACATTTTGTCGACAAAATATAATTTTTTTTTTTGCATAGTCTTTAAATGTTTAAAAAAATAGTTATAAACAAATTAACGTTTCTCAGAAAGTTTTTATTATATTATAATTTTTAAAAAATAGCTAAAATGCGCATTTAAAATATCTTGAAAATGAATGCTTTAAAACGTTTTTGCAACCATTTGAAAAAAAAGGTATGAAACAGCAAAGTAAACATACGATTACTACGGTGTTAATATTTTTTTTTAAATTCTTTCAAAGCGTAGAAGTGAGTTTAAAGTACAAGCTAATTATTTATAAAACAATATCGATTATCAGCTTAATGGTTATATTTTAATTAAAGATTATAAATGTATTTTTTTGTAATTTACACGCGCGAAAGTAGAATAATACAGTACCGTAGCTACCCGCCCACATACACAACTCGCGCGAGTTTAAGCGTGTCAGTCGCTTCGAGTGAATATTTTATCTCCGACTCTGTATCAAGATTACTTTCGCGCTAAAAATTACAAAAAAAAGTATTTTTAATCTTTGATTAAAATATAACCATTGCACTAATTTTTGACATTCTTTGTGAGTAATTAGATTGTTGTTCTGAAGCTATTTTCTTGTGGCATTTTTATAATCAAGTATATTTAAATGGGAAATAAGCCACAATTTTACCTAAAAATGATTTTATTAACGTTTCGACGCCCAAGTCGGGTGTCGTTGTCAAAATACAAAATAATACTAAATAAATAAAAATGTTGTTGCTTAGTAAAAAATTCTTCTAATAATTTATTTAATCTGACTCATTTATATCGGCAATTCAGACACGTATTATACATTTTATTCAATATATTTAAATCATTGATTTACTATGAAATCTCTAACGCGAGAATTTCAGTGCCACCGTTGCATTTGGTTGTCTTTTTAAAGACAGATTACATGCTACGATTTTTTGTGGCGGATATTCTTGAGTTGGGATTGATTTCATGTAATCGAATGAACTATCTTTTAGTAAAGTCGTCCCAGGAACGCAACTCATCGATATTGGCAATATCATTTTAAAGTCGTCTACTTTAAAATGTATAATACGTGTCTGAATTGCCGATATAAATGAGTCAGATTAAATAAATTATTAGAAGAATTTTTTACTAAGCAACAACATTTTTATTTATTTAGTATTATTTTGTATTTTGACAACGACACCCGACTTGGGCGTCGAAACGTTAATAAAATCATTTTTAGGTAAAATTGTGGCTTATTTCCCATTTAAATATACTTGATAGTAATTAGATTGTGCCATAGACTCACTTTTAAGCTTTGAAACAATTAAAACAAATTATAAACAATGGAGATATCGTATATTTATTTTGCTGTTTCCTAACTTTTTTGCAAATGGTTAGAAAAAATTTTTAAAGCATTCATTTTCAAGACTAATGAAATACGCATTTTCAGTATTTTTTAAAATTAGAATATAATAAACAATTTCTAAGAAATGTTAATTTGTTTATAACAATTTTTTTAAACATTTAAAGATTATGCAAAAAAATGAAAAATTTATATTTTGTTGACAAAATATTAAATAGGCATCACACCTTTATAATCTTTCTAAGTTTGATCAATGTCTCATGATTATTTTGGTTGTTATTGCGACTGTAAATTGTTAATTAACAATTGAATTGTTGCTAAAATATTCGTTTCATTTTAACCGGCTTCTGAATTTATAATCTATACCCGGAAAGCTTTTATTTCACCAAGCTATAAAATTATTGATAAATAATTACTGGCCCAAAAAATTTGTTTGAGAATTCGAGATTTTGTTGGGAAAACCCACATTTTCCGAGGAAAATTTTCGTCGGAGCAAATCGGGAAACATTTTCCGAGGAAAATTTTGGTCGGAGCAAATCGGGAAAAACATGCCTCTATGTAAAATTAAATTGGGGTGAATTTTTATTTGAGTATTTTTGGTGTAAAGTTAAAATCTTCTGAGTTATAGAGCAATAATTGAAAAAAATACGATTTGTCGGCGCCATTTTGTTTATAAAAAAAGTAGCACACTATCTGTGCACTTTGCATACCCATATTAATAATATATAGGATCTTATAATTCGATTAAAGCAATAAAATTGCTGGTAAATAACCTTTCTTTGTACTTTACTAATTAGACCAACGTATTATAACTATTTTTTTTTTTCAAAATTTAAAGATTATGCAAAAAAAAAAGAAAAATTTATATTTTGTCGATAAAATATTAAACAAGCATCTCATCTTTATAATCTTTATAAGTTTGATCAATGTATCATGATTATTTTGGTTATTATTGCGATTTGCGATCGTAAATTGTTAATTAACAATTGAATTGTTGCTAAAATATTCGTTTAATTTTCACCGGCTTCTGGAATTACAATCTATACCAAGAAATCTTTGATGTCACTAAGATATTTAATTATTGATTAATAATTACTTACTTAAAACTTTATTTGAAAATTTTTGTTAGGAAAACCCGCATTTTCCGAGGAAAATTTTCGTCGGAACAAATCGTGAAAAACATATCTCTATGCAGAATTTAATTGCGGTGAATTTTTATTTGGGTGTTTTTGTTGTAAAGTTAAAATCTTCGAAGTTATAGAGCAATAATTGAAAAAAATACGATTTGTCGGCGCCATTTTGTTTATAAAAAAAAGTAGCACACTATCTGCGGACTTTGCATACCTATATTATTAATATATAGGATCTTCTAATTCGATTCCAGCAATAAAATTGCTGGTAAGTAACTTTTCCATGAATTTTGCTAATTAGTCCAGAGTAATAGGAAAAGAATAGAAGTAGTAGAAATGGATTATCTAAGGAGAACGTGTGGTATATCTAAAAAAGATCACATCCAGGAATGAAGATATTAGAAGAAGGACACATACTCTATATTCCAGTGTAGATAAAATTGAAACTAGACAACTAGTGTGGTATGGTCACGTGAAATGAATGAATGAAGATAGATGGCCAAAGAAAGCTTTAAATTACATACCACACCAAAGAAGAAGGGGAAGACCTTCAGTTGCCTGGGAAGAAAATGTACGGCACATCATGAAAGATAGAGCCATCAAAGAAGACGAATGGATGGACAGAAAACGATGGCGGTCGAAATGCGAGAAGCGGCAGAGGCTGTAGGAACCTCGCTGATAGAAGAAGAAATCTTACAATGACCAATAACAATCAGTATAACGCACAAAGTATAATAAGATCCTATGGCATTTTTGGACAGGTAGCGCCACTTGCATCTTTACCGGGTAGATTCTTTCGGACAGGTCCCAGCGCCACTTGCATCTTTAACCCTGTTTGAAGTAGCTAATGTCGATGCTCACACTAGTCCAGGGGGACCGACGGCTTAACGTACTCTCCGAAGCATGGTGAATGGCTCGTATTACTTTTAGAAATGAAAATGTCGTTGTCGGTGCCGGGCATCGAACCCGTGCGCTCTGGCTATGAAGCCAATATCTAGCCGCTGAACTGTGACCGTCCAACGCACAAGTAATAATGACCGCCGCAGGCTGTGAATAAATTATCCAGATCTCAGGTTCCAAATCAAAAACTTAATGAATGAATACGTTATGGGTCAAAGGATTAAAAACATAATAATAAGAAAATAAATTTAAGAATACGTTGTGTGAATTAAGATGGCTCGTTTAACTTTTTTAAAAATTTGATCATGCTTATATAACGATAACTTGAAATTTTAACTTTTGAAACGCTGTCGATTCTCTTATACGGTGTAGAAGCATGAACCTTGAAAGTATAATCACAAAATGACCGTGAATCGCTAAGCAAACCAATGAAGCAGTTCTCAAGAAGAACTGATACCGTCAAATCAAGAAAAATAGCATATCTTGACATAATATAGTCTGAGAGATAGAAGCCGATTTTGTGCGTGATAAGTCATATGGAAAACTATACGGCGATATGTTGAATTGGTTGTGTACATGACTTTCCCCAACGGCCGAAAACCAGAGTGGGGGACGAGGGTAGTTATAAGGGGTCAAATTCGCGGTTTTTATTATTTTATTTGTGACGCTCATGATCGAGATTTTTTTTTCTCATGATCGAGATAGTGCACCAAAATTTGGTAATAAGTAGGTGATGACGTAACTAAGCTAAATCTCTAGGGGCGGAATGCTGTGTGGCCGACAAAGGGTGAGGGCAGGGGTAAATATAAAATTTATAAGGGAATTTTTGTGACGTTCGTGATTGGGATAGTGCACCAAAATTTGGGAATAAATAGACCATCACAAAGATAAGTAAAATCTCCACAGCCGGAAACCGGAGTGGGGGACGAGGGTAGTTATAAGGGGTCAAATTCGCGGTTTTTATTATTTTTTTTTGTGGCGCTCATGATCGAGACAGTGCACCAAAATTTGGGAATAAGTAGACCATGACATAGATAAGTAAAATCCCCACAGCCGGAAACCGGAGTAGGGGAAGAGGGTAGTTATAAGGGGTCAAATTCGCGGTTTTTATTATTTTTTTTTGTGGCGCTCATGATCGAGATAGTGCACCAAAATTTGGGAATAAGTAGGTCATGACGTTACTAAGTAAAATCTCCAGGGGTGGCACGCTGCGTGGCCAACAAAGGGGTGAGGGCAGGGGTAAATATAAAAATTATAAGGGAAATTTTGTGACGTTCGTGATTGAGATAGTGCACCAAAATTTGGGAATAAGTAGGTCATGGCGTAACTAAGTAAAATATCCAGGGGTTGCACGCTGCGGGGCCGACCAAGGGGTGAGGGCAGGGGTAAATATAAAATTTATAAGGGAATTTTTGTGACGTTCGTGATTGAGATAGTGCACCAAAATTTGGGAATAAGTAGACCATGACATAGATAAGTAAAATCCCCACAGCCGGAAACCGGAGTAGGGGAAGAGGGTAGTTATAGGGGGTCAAATTCGCGGTTTTTATTATTTTTTTTTGTGGCTCTCATAATAGAGATAGTGCACCAAAATTTGGGAATAAGTAGGTCATAACGTTACTAAGTAAAATCTCCAGGGGTGGCACGCTGCGTGGCCGACAAAGGGGTGAGGGCAGGGGTAAATATAAAAATTATAAGGGAAATTTTGTGACGTTCGTGATTGAGATAGTGCACCAAAATTTGGGAAAAAGTAGACCATGACATAGATAAGTAAAATCCCCACAGCCGGAAACCGGAGTAGGGGAAGAGGGTAGTTATAGGGGGTCAAATTCGCGGTTTTTATTATTTTTTTTTGTGGCGCTCATAATAGAGATAGTGCACCAAAATTTGGGAATAAGTAGGTCATGGCGTATCTAAGTAAAATATCCAGGGGTGGCACGCTGCGTGGCCAACAAAGGGGTGAGGGCAGGGGTAAATATAAAAATTATAAGGGAAATTTTGTGACGTTCGTGATTGAGATAGTGCACCAAAATTTGGGAATAAGTAGGTCATGGCGTAACTAAGTAAAATATCCAGGGGTTGCACGCTGCGGGGCCGACCAAGGGGTGAGGGCAGGGGTAAATATAAAATTTATAAGGGAATTTTTGTGACGTTCGTGATTGAGATAGTGCACCAAAATTTGGGAATAAGTAGACCATGACATAGATAAGTAAAATCCCCACAGCCGGAAACCGGAGTAGGGGAAGAGGGTAGTTATAGGGGGTCAAATTCGCGGTTTTTATTATTTTTTTTTGTGGCTCTCATAATAGAGATAGTGCACCAAAATTTGGGAATAAGTAGGTCATAACGTTACTAAGTAAAATCTCCAGGGGTGGCACGCTGCGTGGCCGACAAAGGGGTGAGGGCAGGGGTAAATATAAAAATTATAAGGGAAATTTTGTGACGTTCGTGATTGAGATAGTGCACCAAAATTTGGGAATAAGTAGACCATGACATAGATAAGTAAAATCCCCACAGCCGGAAACCGGAGTAGGGGAAGAGGGTAGTTATAAGGGGTCAAATTCGCGGTTTTTGTTATTTTTTTTTGTGGCGCTCATGATCGAGATAGTGCAGCAAAATTTGGGAATAAGTAGACCATGACATAGATAAGTAAAATCCCCACAGCCGGAAACCGGAGTAGGGGAAGAGGGTAGTTATAAGGGGTCAAATTCGCGGTTTTTGTTATTTTTTTTGTGGCGCTCATGATCGAGATAGTGCACCAAAATTTGGGAATAAGTAGACCATGACATAGATAAGTAAAATCCCCACAGCCGGAAACCGGAGTAGGGGAAGAGGGTAGTTATAAGGGGTCAAATTCGCGGTTTTTATTATTTTTTTTTGTGGCGCTCATGAGCGAGATAGTGCACCAAAATTTGGGAATAAGTAGACCATGACATAGATAAGTAAAATCCCCACAGCCGGAAACCGGAGTAGGGGAAGAGGGTAGTTATAAGGGGTCAAATTCGTGGTTTTTATTATTTTTTTTTGTGGCGCTCATGATCGAGATAGTGCACCAAAATTTGGGAATAAGTAGGTCATGACGTTACTAAGTAAAATCTCCAGGGGTGGCACGCTGCGTGGCCAACAAAGGGGTGAGGGCAGGGGTAAATATAAAAATTATAAGGGAAATTTTGTGACGTTCGTGATTGAGATAGTGCACCAAAATTTGGGAATAAGTAGGTCATGGCGTAACTAAGTAAAACATCCAGGGGTTGCACGCTGCGGGGCCGACCAAGGGGTGAGGGCAGGGGTAAATATAAAATTTATAAGGGAATTTTTGTGACGTTCGTGATTGAGATAGTGCACCAAAATTTGGGAATAAGTAGACCATGACATAGATAAGTAAAATCCCCACAGCCGGAAACCGGAGTAGGGGAAGAGGGTAGTTATAAGGGGTCAAGTTCGCGGTTTTTATTATTTTTTTTTGTGGCGCTCATAATAGAGATAGTGCACCAAAATTTGGGAATAAGTAGGTCATAACGTTACTAAGTAAAATCTCCAGGGGTGGCACGCTGCGTGGCCAACAAAGGGGTGAGGGCAGGGGTAAATATAAAAATTATAAGGGAAATTTTGTGACGTTCGTGATTGAGATAGTGCACCAAAATTTGGGAATAAGTAGGTCATGGCGTAACTAAGTAAAATATCCAGGGGTTGCACGCTGCGGGGCCGACCAAGGGGTGAGGGCAGGGGTAAATATAAAATTTATAAGGGAATTTTTGTGACGTTCGTGATTGAGATAGTGCACCAAAATTTGGGAATAAGTAGACCATGACATAGATAAGTAAAATCCCCACAGCCGGAAACCGGAGTAGGGGAAGAGGGTAGTTATAAGGGGTCAAATTCGTGGTTTTTATTATTTTTTTTGTGGCTCTCATAATAGAGATAGTGCACCAAAATTTGGGAATAAGTAGGTCATAACGTTACTAAGTAAAATCTCCAGGGGTGGCACGCTGCGTGGCCGACAAAGGGGTGAGGGCAGGGGTAAATATAAAAATTATAAGGGAAATTTTGTGACGTTCGTGATTGAGATAGTGCACCAAAATTTGGGAATAAGTAGACCATGGCATAGATAAGTAAAATCCCCACAGCCGGAAACCGGAGTAGGGGAAGAGGGTAGTTATAAGGGGTCAAATTCGCGGTTTTTGTTATTTTTTTTTGTGGCGCTCATGATCGAGATAGTGCAGCAAAATTTGGGAATAAGTAGACCATGACATAGATAAGTAAAATCCCCACAGCCGGAAACCGGAGTAGGGGAAGAGGGTAGTTATAAGGGGTCAAATTCGCGGTTTTTGTTATTTTTTTTGTGGCGCTCATGATCGAGATAGTGCACCAAAATTTGGGAGTAAGTAGACCATGACATAGATAAGTAAAATCCCCACAGCCGGAAACCGGAGTAGGGGAAGAGGGTAGTTATAAGGGGTCAAATTCGCGGTTTATATTATTTTTTTTTGTGGCGCTCATGATCGAGATAGTGCACCAAAATTTGGGAATAAGTAGACCATGACATAGATAAGTAAAATCCCCACAGCCGGAAACCGGAGTAGGGGAAGAGGGTAGTTATAAGGGGTCAAATTCGCGGTTTTTATTATTTTTTTTTTGTGGCGCTCATGATCGAGATAGTGCACCAAAATTTGGGAATAAGTAGGTCATGACGTTACTAAGTAAAATCTCCAGGGGTGGCACGCTGCGTGGCCAACAAAGGGGTGAGGGCAGGGGTAAATATAAAAATTATAAGGGAAATTTTGTGACGTTCGTGATTGAGATAGTGCACCAAAATTTGGGAATAAGTAGGTCATGGCGTAACTAAGTAAAATATCCAGGGGTTGCACGCTGCGGGGCCGACCAAGGGGTGAGGGCAGGGGTAAATATAAAATTTATAAGGGAATTTTTGTGACGTTCGTGATTGAGATAGTGCACCAAAATTTGGGAATAAGTAGACCATGACATAGATAAGTAAAATCCCCACAGCCGGAAACCGGAGTAGGGGAAGAGGGTAGTTATAAGGGGTCAAATTCGCGGTTTTTATTATTTTTTTTTGTGGCGCTCATAATAGAGATAGTGCACCAAAATTTGGGAATAAGTAGGTCATAACGTTACTAAGTAAAATCTCCAGGGGTGGCACGCTGCGTGGCCAACAAAGGGGTGAGGGCAGGGGTAAATATAAAAATTATAAGGGAAATTTTGTGACGTTCGTGATTGAGATAGTGCACCAAGATTTGGGAATAAGTAGGTCATGGCGTAACTAAGTAAAATATCCAGGGGTTGCACGCTGCGGGGCCGACCAAGGGGTGAGGGCAGGGGTAAATATAAAATTTATAAGGGAATTTTTGTGACGTTCGTGATTGAGATAGTGCACCAAAATTTGGGAATAAGTAGACCATGACATAGATAAGTTAAATCCCCACAGCCGGAAACCGGAGTAGGGGAAGAGGGTAGTTATAAGTGGTCAAATTCGCGGTTTTTATTATTTTTTTTTGTGGCGCTCATGATCGAGATAGTGCACCAAAATTTGGGAATAAGTAGACCATGACATAGATAAGTAAAATCCCCACAGCCGGAAACCGGAGTAGGGGAAGAGGGTAGTTATAAGGGGTCAAATTCGCGGTTTTTATTATTTTTTTTTGTGGCGCTCATGATCGAGATAGTGCACCAAAATTTGGGAATAAGTAGGTCATGACGTTACTAAGTAAAATCTCCAGGGGTGGCACGCTGCGTGGCCAACAAAGGGGTGAGGGCAGGGGTAAATATAAAAATTATAAGGGAAATTTTGTGACGTTCGTGATTGAGATAGTGCACCAAAATTTGGGAATAAGTAGGTCATGGCGTAACTAAGTAAAATATCCAGGGGTTGCACGCTGCGGGGCCGACCAAGGGGTGAGGGCAGGGGTAAATATAAAATTTATAAGGGAATTTTTGTGACGTTCGTGATTGAGATAGTGCACCAAAATTTGGGAATAAATAGACCATGACATAGATAAGTAAAATCCCCACAGCCGGAAACCGGAGTAGGGGAAGAGGGTAGTTATAAGGGGTCAAATTCGCGGTTTTTATTATTTTTTTTTGTGGCTCTCATAATAGAGATAGTGCACCAAAATTTGGGAATAAGTAGGTCATAACGTTACTAAGTAAAATCTCCAGGGGTGGCACGCTGCGTGGCCGACAAAGGGGTGAGGGCAGGGGTAAATATAAAAATTATAAGGGAAATTTTGTGACGTTCGTGATTGAGATAGTGCACCAAAATTTGGGAATAAGTAGACCATGACATAGATAAGTAAAATCCCCACAGCCGGAAACCGGAGTAGGGGAAGAGGGTAGTTATAAGGGGTCAAATTCGCGGTTTTTGTTATTTTTTTTTTGTGGCGCTCATGATCGAGATAGTGCAGCAAAATTTGGGAATAAGTAGACCATGACATAGATAAGTAAAATCCCCACAGCCGGAAACCGGAGTAGGGGAAGAGGGTAGTTATAAGGGGTCAAATTCGCGGTTTTTGTTATTTTTTTTGTGGCGCTCATGATCGAGATAGTGCACCAAAATTTGGGAATAAGTAGACCATGGCATAGATAAGTAAAATCCCCACAGCCGTAAACCGGAGTAGGGGAAGAGGGTAGTTATAAGGGGTCAAATTCGCGGTTTTTATTATTTTTTTTTGTGGCGCTCATGATCGAGATAGTGCACCAAAATTTGGGAATAAGTAGGTAATAACGTTACTAAGTAAAATCTCCAGGGGTGGCACGCTGCGTGGCCGACAAAGGGGTGAGGGCGGGGGTAAATATAAAAATTATAAGGGAAATTTTGTGACGTTCGTGATTGAGATAGTGCACCAAAATTTGGGAATAAGTAGACCATGACATAGATAAGTAAAATCCCCACAGCCGGAAACCGGAGTAGGGGAAGAGGGTAGTTATAAGGGGTCAAATTCGCGGTTTTTATTATTTTTTTTTGTGGCGCTCATGATCGAGATAGTGCACCAAAATTTGGGAATAAGTAGGTCATGACGTTACTAAGTAAAATCTCCAGGGGTGGCACGCTGCGTGGCCAACAAAGGGGTGAGGGCAGGGGTAAATATAAAAATTATAAGGGAAATTTTGTGACGTTCGTGATTGAGATAGTGCACCAAAATTTGGGAATAAGTAGGTCATGGCGTAACTAAGTAAAATCTCCAGAGCCGGAAACCAGAGTGGGGGAGGAGGGTAGTTATAAGGGGTCAAAATCGCGGTTTTTATTACTTTTTTTTGTGACGCTCATGATCGAGATAGTGCACCAAAATTTGGTAATAAGTAGGTCATGACGTAACTAAGTAAAATCTTTAGGGGCGTAACGCTGCGTGGCCGACAAAGGGGTGAGGGCAGGGGTAAATATAAAAATTTTAAGGGAATTTTTGTGACGTTCGTGATCAAGATAATGAACCAAAATTTGTTAGTAAGTAGATCATTACGTAACCAAGCAAAAGCTCCAGGGGCGAAAACCAGAGTTGGGGATGAGGATAGTTTTAAGGGGTCAAAGTCGCAGTTTGTATTATTTCTTTTTGTGGCGCAGCGCAATATTCGTCCCCCACGCAACGATCCGCCCCTGGAGATTTTACTTAGTAATGTCGTGATCTACTTATTCCCAAATTTTGGGGCACTATCTCGATCACGAACGACAGAAAAACCCCTTATATTTTTGTACTCACCCCTGCCTACCACCCCTTTGTCCCCATGCAGCGGTCCGCCCCTGGAGATTTTACTTAGTTACGTCATGTCCTACTTAGTCCAAAATTTTGGTGCACTATCTTCATCATGAGCGTCACAAAAAAAATAATAAAAACCGCGAATTTTACCCCTTATAACTACCCTCGTCCCCCACTCTGGTTTCCGGCTCTGGGACCTTACTTAGTTATGTCATGGTCTACTTATTCCCAAATTTTGGTGCACTATCTCAATCACGAACGTCGCAAAAAAACCCCTTATATTCTTTATATTCACCCCTACCCCCACCCCTTTGTCGGCCACACAGCGTTCCGACCCTAGAGATTTTACTTAGTTACGTCATGACCTACTTATTACCAAATTTTGGTGCCCTATCTCGATCACGAGCGTCACAAAAAAAAATAATAAAATCCGCGAATTTGACCCCTTTTAACTACCCTCCTCCCCCACTCTGGTTTCAGGCCGTTGGCGAAAGTCATGCACACAACTAATTCAACATATCCCCGTGTAGTTTTTCCATATTACTCATCACGCACAAAATCCGCTCCCAGCTTTTAGACTAATATTTTAATGCGGGGAAAACAGTAGACAATATTTTTCTATTAATTATGATGCGTAAGATCGAAGAACGCAAGGGAATTGGTAGCAAACAAGGATCGTGATTGAGGAATATCAGAGAATAGACAGGGATACGGAGAGTCAAGCTCAAGACAGAGAGAGTATTACCGTGTTAAGACTAATTTACCTTGGGACGGGATGTGGACGGCATGGCTGTCTAAGGCCGATGCCACATTATGCGTTTTGACCGGATGCGTTTCCGCCGCATCCGGTGAAAACGCATAGTGTGACAGATCGGTCCGGTTGCGTTGGAAACGGATGCGTTTTGAGTCATCGGTATGCGCTTACAAACTGCACCAGACTAAACGCATAGTGTGACAGGTCGGTCTGGTTGCGTTGGAAACGGATGCGTTTTCACCGCATCCGGTCAAAACGCATAATGTAGCATCGGCCTAAAGCCGATGTCAGATTATTCGTTTTGACCGGATGCGTTTCCGCCGCATCCGGTCAAAACGCATAGTGTGACAGATCGGTTCGGTTGCATTGGAAACGGATGCGGTGGAAACGCTCCGGTTTGATGGGATGATGACAACTCACGTCTTTAAATGAGGCTTGTTACACTATGCGTTCTCGCCGCATCTACCGGACATCGCCGCAACTACCTAAGGCGACACCCAAAGACCAGAAGACCGAAATGCATCGACACGACAACACAAGCATCGCGGCCTTATGAAAGCAGTCAGACTGTGCGGTTTAAAGGCAGCGGTAGTAATAATATAGTGAAAATGTTCGACACCGATAAATTTATTACTTTCATTCAGGAGAAGCCAACACTTTGGGATAAAGGTGCAAAAGAATATAGTGACAAGAATGCAAAGCTTGGATAGAAGTTGGCTTAACCCATTAACGGCTGAGATAATAAACAGGGGGAAATTTTACAGTTTATTTATTAGATTGGATTAAAAACACATAAATTAAGACTAATTTACAACCAAAAAGTATTCTTTTCTCATGATAGGAAGAAACTGTTATCTTAAAACTTGTGTATTAATAATACCGAGAGGTCAAAAATATCTATCCTCAGAAAACTTTCTATGAAAACAGGTATAATAAGTATTGAACTTTCAATGAAAATTAATCACAAATTGTATTAAATCTTTACATAACCATCCGGGGCCCTTGTCTTATCATATTGTCCCTCATAATTCCCAGCTATTACTAAGATAGTGAATTCCAAAATTCCAACCCTTTTATGAATCACGGTATTCAAGGTAGCCTGATTTGCATATTTTGATTATAGTCCTTTTGTTTTGAAAAATCCTTTATGAAATGAAATACCTACAGAACTTTACCAATAAAGATTTATTAACAGAGAACTACATACATAGAAATACTAGTAGAATTATTCACCGAAATTTACTGTAGATACCGGGAAAATTCCGAAAGAATTGCTCATACTTATCTGAGGTATGGAATGGCTTTGAACACAAAAAAATCATGATTGTCAGTAAGAACAAAATTGAAGACGAAACAATCTAACTTAATTAAAAAACCATAGGAGAAAGTACCCAGATACAATTATTTGGGATGTGAACTAAATGAACAATGGCACCGCAGCCTTGAAATACAACGATGCATTGAGATGACCAGAAGCCAAAATCGCTTTCAATAAAATTAATTCAGTGCATATTATGTAATGGAAAACTGTGTGTCAAAATTAGAACTAGAATATTGAGAGGTTATGATGTAGTGTTATCGAAGAATGTGGAAAATATCATGGACACAACACGTAACAAACAGGGAAGCACTAACAAAGATGAAAAAAGAAAAAGAAATATTCAACACTATGAAAGAAATAAAAATGAGTTACTGTGGTCACATACTAAGAAATGAAATTTCAAACAACTTTTCATAATATGTAATAGTTTTTTCAAACTTTTTTTCGTAAAATTAATAATAAAAAGGTTTCCCATAATGTGTCTAACTTAAGTAGACACGATGTATATCGACTGATTTCTACGTACTTGAGTGTTACTGTTAATCTTTACTCTGTACTTATGGAGTTTCTAAATTTACTACATATTTTCTTTCGATATGCGAGGTTGTAAGATTTCCACCAACTCCCTCATTCCCTCCGTAGGATTTCCTCCGGTTCCAATACAGAAATTGCTAATAATTTATTTTTTAAAATGTTTGCGAAATATCGTTACGCGCTTACAAACTGCAAGAGAATAAACGCATAGTGTGACAGGTCAGTCCGGTTGCGTTGGAAACGCATGCGTTTCCACCGCATCCAGTCAAAACGCATAATGTGACATCGGCCTTACGGGGCACGTTGAAGAATCGTGTGATATGAAAAGCATTGACTAGTTTATAATACCTAAAACCGAACGGAACGACAACGGGGACGTGCGCCGCCTATTGTTCCACGGCACGTCGTAAAATAAATCAGGCATCAATCGTCAACACGTTAAGAACGCAAGGGACGTTAAGAACGTTAAGACCGCATCCGTTCTCTACGACAGAATATTAATATAATCGGCAGAGACGGCAAGCCAGACCTATGTTTTAGTTAGGATATAAGCTCTTTAATCTGTTTTAGTTCACTTAAAACTTGAAAAGCTTTCAAATAGTCAATTTCAGCAAGTTAATTCTGCATGCGGACCTTTGCTATTTTTCAGTCAAACTGTTGTTTTAAAATACTATTACTTTGGCTCATTGAGCCCTATATCTCTTTAAAATAAATTTAGAAATTGTTTAACGGTGAAAAGCTGATCGATTCTGATGAAAGCCAGTTTGAAATTTCCCGAAAATATTTTCAGTCAGAGTTTAAATCCTATTTAGATGATTTTGTAAGCTGATTACAAGAGGTTTATGTCACGAGTGTTGGAATTTCAGCTTGGCCCTTGTTTTATACATTGATTAAATGATGGCTGAGTTCCAATTGTTGGAAATTTTATTTTCAAAAAGCA
Organism: Diabrotica virgifera virgifera; assembly: GCF_917563875.1. NCBI lineage: Eukaryota > Metazoa > Arthropoda > Insecta > Coleoptera > Chrysomelidae > Diabrotica > Diabrotica virgifera. Next base: position 237,703,373 of record NC_065443.1, on the reverse strand, counting down.
TATTTTTAGTCAGTGGTGTACCTATTGCTCGTCACCTAAACAGTTTTTATTTACAATCTAAAATAATAGTCCAAGTAATGAAGCTTAAAATAGGACAAAACCTCGAAATTTTTACAGAATGGATCGATTTGCTTGAAAATTTGAGAATAAGTAGTTAAGAGCCCAAGGATCAAAATCTATATTATGCTGAAAGGCGCTTTTACCATGGGGGTGGTTGTCACCCCATCTCGGGGGTGGAAATTCTTTATTATATTTTGACCGCAAAAGTTAGTAAAAACATTAATTCTAAGCAAAAAATGCTCCATACATTTTTTTGATAAAATTAATAGTTTTCGATTCATTCGCTATCGAAAGTGTTGGTTTTATATCGAAAAAATCAATGTTGTTAATAAGTTTTCGGCTAATAACTCCAAAAGGTTTTGTTTTATCAAAACAACTTCACTTAACAAAAATGTTCCTTTTGAAACGATAAACTAAACCGTTTCTTTTAATTTTTTTAAGACCAATAGTAATAGATCTATACATTATTAAATGTTAGCTCTTCTTCGTCAAATGCTAAATACTATAGTTTCAAAGTCAAAAGACGGGAAAACGATGCATTTTTCGAGGATAACTTGTTCAAACTAATTTAAAGAATTTTAAAATATATATCTCCAGAAATAAACACAAAGTCTTTAGCTCAAAAATTAAGTGACGTATATTAAAAAGAATGTTAGTCCCTACTTTTTTCAGCGAAAAAGTGATCCGAAGCAACCTTCTAATCACCACCCTAATTAAAATTAGTCATTAACTTTATTTGGTCTTCTTTATTTTTATATTATTAATAGGTTCTAGAAGTTTGACCTGCTTAGAATGCTTAGTTTTAAAAAAAATGGAGTTAGAAGCGAATAACGAATTTTTGTAGTTTGAAAAAGCTTTCCTTCAGAATAGAAGGCTTTCCTTCAGAATAGAAAGATTAGCATCAGAGATACGAAAAAATGTTTAAATATGAAATTGTAGCTTATTTAATTTTCAAGAAACTGGTTTGCAAAAAATTTTACTATAGCAAAAATTGAGTGAGCTACTGATAATTAAAACTTGTAATAACATGCAAAAACCACCTTTGCCAACCCTTTCAAAGTCACCTCTTTTTGGGACTGAGGATTTTAAAAAGAATTAGTATTAATAGGCTTATAGACCTTATAAAAACCTACGAAATTCTTTTTTGCCAAACTTTCTAAGATAAAAAATAGAAAAGTTACGAATAAAAAATCAATATATTTTTTTTAACAAAAAAGGAGAAATCCAATTGGAAGCATAACAACGTAAGTTAGCGGTGTTTTTAGTCATTGGCCTTATTTTTTCTTCTTTATTTATGTAATAATAATAGATTTTAGAAGTTTCACTGGCTTAGAAAGATTAGTTTTTAAAAAACTGGAGTTAAAAGCGAATAACGAATTTTTGTAGTTTGGTAAAAATGTCGATTTCTTCAGAATAGAAAGATTAGCATCAGAGATACGAAAAAATGTTTCAATATGAAATTGTAGGTTATTTAATTCTCAAGAAATTGGTTTGTGAAAATTTTTTCTACGGCAAAAATTGAGTGAATCGTAAATTAGTATATTATTTAAAAACACTTATTTTTTCGATATAAAACTAACACTTTCGATAGCGAATAAATCGAAAACTATTCATTTTATCAACAAAATGTATAAAACATTTTTTGCTTAGAATGAACGTTTTTATCAACTTTTGCGGTCAAAATATAATCAAAAATTTCCACCTCCGGAATGGGGTGGCAACCACCCCCATGGTAAAAGCGCCTTTCAGCATCATATAGATTTTAATCCTTGGACTATCCACTACTTGTTCTCAAATTTTCAAGCAAATCGATCCATTCTGTAAAAATTGCGAGGTGAAAAGCTTCAGTTCCTGGACTATAAACAGATATTGCTTAAATTAAGATTATCCAAAATCAAACAAATACAAAAACTTAAGAAATTGTTTTTAATTTCGAGTGTGTATTGTAAGCGAAAAATAAGAATATTGCAGTTCACTACACCATTTGAAATGTTTTGTCGTAATAATATAGGTAAATGGTAAATATCCTTTAAGGGGACTTTTACTTTCTAAATTAGAAAAAAAAAATCATTTTTAAAGAAATAACTATTATATTTCACAAGGTTTCCAGGTATACAAAAATTTTTTGGCATTTTTAGTTATTTTTCACACCTGCAGAAGGCGTTTTCCAAAAGATGAATTTCAATTTGGGAGACACTTTTCTGCCCTCCTATATATTTTTTTAAATTCCAATGGAATTCAATTCGTAGATCTTCTTCTTCTTCTTCTTCTTCTTCTTTTATATAGGCGGTACTGCCTGTTTTTCTTCAACGGTGCCTTTCATTCTGCCCCTAAGTTGTCATTCCATCTTTTCCTTGGGGGTCCTATACTTCTCCTGCCTAACGGTGACTTGTCCCTGGCTATTCTTACTATCCTTAATTCAGACATCCTGCTTATGTGCTCATTCCACTCTTCTTTTTTGTTCTTTACCCAGGTATTTATATTGTCTACCTCACATATGCGTCTGATGTCCTCACTTCTTACCCTATCCTGTAGTCCTTTTCCAGCAATCCTTCTTAAGATCTTCATTTCGTTGGTTTCCAGATGTCTTCGTGTTTTGCTTGTATATGGTCTTGTTTCGGCCGTGTAAGTCATAACTGGCCTAATAACTGACTTATATATTCGGGCCTTTGTTTCCAATCTTAGGTGTTTGTTTTTCCAAATTGTGTTGTTTAGGCATCCGGCCGTTCTACTGGCTTTAATTATTTGGTCTTTTCCCTCTTCTTCGATATTGTTGTCGGCTGATAGATTCATTCCCAGATATTTGAAAGTCATTACTTTTGTATAATTTGATTGTCTAACTCCAATTTGCATCTTATTGGTTCTTTGGCAATTACTAAGCTTTTCGTTTTTTGGGCTGATATTTTCATATTCATTTCTTTTGCGTTAATGTTGCAATAATCTTTGTAGGTCGTCTTCGCACTCTGCTACTAACACGGTGTCATCAGCGTAACAGAGTATTTTTATCTCTCTATTGCCTATTTTGTACCCTCTTTTTTTCTTCACTTGTTTTATTATTGCATCCAATATTATGTTAAGCAGTAGAGGGGCTTAGTGAATCTCCTTGCCTGATTCCTTTGTTTGTTTCTATGGGTTCTGTTATTATTCCATTGACTTTCATTTCTATTTTATTTCTTACATATATGTTTTCTATCAGTTTTGTGATGTCCAGTGGTAAATTTTTCTCATATTGTAGGCATATCACATATTTAAATTGGATTCTATCAAACGCTTTCTCTAGGTCTATGAAACAGAAAAAGGCTGGTTTGTTATATTCTAATGATTTCTCCGCTATTTACCTTATTACAAAAACTGCATCGTTACATGATCTTCCACTTCTAAATCCTTGTTGTTCATCCGATATATTTATACACGCCATTATTTTCTCCATAAGTATTTTTGTTGTGAGTTTCAGTATAGTGCTCAGTAAATTTATCCCTCTATAGTTACTGGGGTCTGCCCTATCACCTTTCTTAAATAACGCTATCATTTGAGTGGTTCTCCATTCTTCTGGAATTCTTCCTGTATTTATTATTTTACTTATAAGTATATTCAGTCCTTTGTGAAGTCCATCTCCTCCGCATTTATAACTTCATTAGCTATTCCATCTTTCCCAGGAGCTTTTCGATTTTTCATCTTTTTTAAGGCGTTATTTATATCTTCCTCTTTAATTTCTGTTTTCTAATGCGATTCTAATCCTGGTGTTTCTAGTTCTCTGTGATTAGCTGTTTGATAGAGGTTTTTTAGGTGAGTTGTCCATGTATTTGTATCAATATGTTTTACTTCTATCAATTCCTTCATCTCTGCTCTTTGACCTCTTATCATTTTCCACATTTCTTTTTGCATCCCATAAAAGTCGTACCCCATCTCTTGTGAGAATGCTTCCCAATGTTCTGTTTTCTTCCTTCTTACTATTGAGTTTAATTCATTTCGTACTCTTTTATATTCTTCATATGTTTTTCTCGTTCTTTTGGACTTCTAGGTATTCTAGGTAGATTTTCTTTTTTTCTGGGCATTTTATTTCTCTTTCTTCACAGAACCATGGAGTTCTCCTTTTCTTTGGTATATGTTTACTTATCTTACGTTCTCCAAGTTCTTCCGTTGCTGCCATTTTGATATTATCTCTGATCTTCCTCCAACTTTCTTCCATGTCTTCATCCGGTGTAATGTAGTTTTCATTCAGTACTTTTTGCAGTCTTCTCTGGTATAGATCTCGTGTTGACAAGTCTCATAGCTTTTGTACCTTTATTCTTGTCTCACATTCAACAGGGTCTTCTGTTCTGTTTCTTTGTAGCTCTATTCTGATTTTTCCAAGTACTAGGTTGTGATCGTTTCCAATATTAGCTGCACTTAAACATCGTATGTCTAGTACTTGAGAGTGGTGGATGTTTCTGTTTGTCAATATATAATCAACAACGGATCTGCCTGGGATAACTATCGGGTGCATCGAGTAGCTTGGTAGTTATAACAACCGGTCCCAAGCCCGGATAAATGTGGAGGGTTAATAGGCAAGGTTAGCAACCTACCTATCGTAAAATGAAGTAATGCTCAAAGAACCAACGGGATGCCTCGTAGATCTTAAAACTAATAAAAGGAACCTTTCAAAACGTATTTTTTATATTTTTATGATCTCTATAGGCGATTTTATAAAATGTTTTTCCAAAGTCAATTTGCCCCTGTACTAAACAGGTGTTTTTTGTTAGAAGTTTATTTATGAGTCGTATATACATACAGTGCGCTGGAATACGTGTTAACCCCCCCCCCATATTACCTCATTTATTTTTAGCACATAAGCAAAACTCTCGTACAGGTTGATTTTTAAAATAATCGTAGTATATTATAGCATCAATGTTTTGAACTTTACGCGATCCCTCTTCAGGTGAAAGTGATAACTGATTTTTTGAAATGGGGAAGTACATCATGTGACACCTCATTTAAAAGCTTTTGAAATACTGACTAAGAATATGTATAATACTTGAGCAAAATTTCGGTCACATGCTTTTTAAATCCATTCATCATTTTCGAATCCTGAGAAAACTAATATGTATTTCTGAAAAATTTAAATGCAGAATGAAAGACTAAATTATTACCGAGGGCAGAAAGTCCCTTAGAATACACAAAAAGTTTATTTGAATGATATATTTGAAATTAAAAATCATACTAAATTTTCTCTTCGTTTTTACCCCTGCAATGTATTAAAATAAACATAAAAGTTTTTAGGGACTTTTCGCCCTCGGTAGAATAATAATGTAATCTTTCATTCTGCGGTTAAATTTTTCAAAAATTCTTATTAATTTTCTCAGGGTTCAATAATAATAATAATAATAATAATAATGGAGTTTATTCGTAGCAAATAAATTATACATATAATAAACTCAGTTCCTCACTGAAGTTGCACGTACAACTTGTGCGTGAGGGTTCAATTTTGATTGTCTTAAACAACACTAGTTAATTTTAAAATTTACGAAAAGGAATCAAGTAAAGTTTTTTTTCGTTCATCTGTCTCGAAATTTGGGCTCCTCTTCTCACTAATTCAGTTAATATTACATGTTGTTTTTCGGACCTACGAAAATTTCTCATAAACTTCAAGAAATTCAAGAAATGATTGCAAAAAGTTTTCTATGGGACTTCTCTGGTGGGACTTCGTTTTTTTGTGAGCATTATCATTACTTTTTTAATGTGTTTTATCTATTTTTACAATAATTTTTACAAATTTAACACTTATAAGTGACATTTAAAAAAATTCATTTTTGACATATAAATAAAAATGAATACATTAAATGCATGAAACTATTATATTTACATTTCTGTAACCAGCATTTCAAAAGCTGTTAAATGAGGTATCACATGATGTACTTTCCCATTTAAAAAAATCAAAGTTATGTCTTTCACCTGAAGAGGGAACGCGTAAAGTTTGAAACATTGATGCTATAATATACTATGATTATTTTAAAAATCGACCTGGCCGAGCGTTTTGCTTAGGTTCTAAAAATAAATAAGGTAATATGGGGGGGGGGGGATTTATTCCAGCGCACTGTATAAGTAAATATCAAATAAAATTGGTTTACCGAGATTGGTGTAGTACAAAAATGTCTCCAAGTTTTGAAAAATGGGATTACGAGAGAAACGCGTTAAATGTACTTTTACGTAATTTTATCGAATGAAATTCGTCATATTAAATTACATCATATTTTTTCATCGATTTTTTTTTTAATTTATAGAAAGTAAAAATCCGCTTAAATATTTAGCGTTATATACCGTGTTACTACTTACCACAGGTGAATATACATTTAAATATAGACAGTCCTCAGTCTTTTCTAACTTATACTTGTTAGCCTGTTGACACACCTTAGTATTCTTAGTGGTATTAAGGATTCCATTCCAGGGTTCAGGAGGTTTGGGAAGCTGAAAGAAATACATATATGTATTATTACTTTGTATCTAATTTATGGTATAGTATCAAATTCTGAGCATAGGTCTTCCCTTTCAAAGATGATTTTCCACGATAGCTAGAGCGATCGAGCGATTTTTCTACTTTGGCTGCGATTTAAGAAATGGCGTCACTCTGTGACGATATAAGTTTTAATTTTATGTAAATACCAAAGAAAACAATGTAAAATAACAAAAAAAAAAAATTAGCTGAGTCCGTTAATCCGTTCATCAGAAAATCAAATATCAAAATAAGGATAACTTTTGGTGATGCAAAACTTTTGCCGTTAAGTTTATTGAGTTGGTATTTTCACTGGTAGTTACACTTGGTATTGAATTGGTAACAAAGTTGAAAACCTCTTAAATTATTAGTTAAAATTAACTTCTTTAACAATAAGATTGTTCATTTTGAAAACGATTTCGGATCTGTATAAGGAAAAATAAATAAACTGTTTCCAATGGTGTTAATTTCCAATACATATTAATAAAAACGCAAAATTCCACAACAAATATATGATAAACAAAAATATTTTACGTCAATGATAACTTTACCTGAAACCTATTTTCTCCAACAGGTGGTGCAGCATATGGAATTTCTTGGAAAGCGTAGTAAATATTTCCTTCATAGGTTTTTAATATATGTCCCCGTATATTTCCAGCAGATAAATTCACGATCAAATCGTCATTCTAAAAAAATAAAGAGTTAATAAAAAACAAAGTTAAAGAAATATCGAAAGGAAAACCCCGTAAAAGTGTATTTACCATACTTCTTAAGTTGTATTGGTTAATCTAAGTTATATTGTTGTTACTTATTTTTTGTTGATTTTATCCAATATTTTATGCAAACCTAATAAAAAAAAGCCGTTCATTTAGTTAGATAGCTTCCTTTGAAGCTTTATTTATTCCCATATACTCTGAGTTAGTAAATAAATCTATATTATACTCCGCAAAAAAAACTATACAACCATCTCCCTCTACAACTTAAATCTGCAACATCTTTCTCCAAATTCCGTAAAATGACAAAATCGCATTTACCTAAAAGACCATAATATTATTCAGTAGAAGAGTTTCTTAATGACTGACTAAGAAATTACAGTGATGTATAAGTAACTAAAGCATATTATTTACCTATATAGAGTGAGTCTGTAATTTGGAATAAATTCAATATCTCAAATACTAATTGTTTTTTTGAAAATTGCCCAGACCCGTCGATTAGTATTTCAAACTGTCCTTTTTGACATACAATAATCATGTATACAGGGTGTCCCAGATTAGAGATATGACGTCATCGTTGATTTTCTTAAATGGCAACACCATCATTTTGATAGCTACTTTGATAGGGTGTGTAAAGTTATATATAACTGCAAAATATCTAATTTTTATTCTCTACCATTTACAAGATAATAAAAAATAACAAAGTTATGTCTGTAATTTGGAATAAATTCAAGAATTCAAATACTAAATGTTTTTTTGAAAAATTCTCAGACCCGTCGATTAGTATTTCAAATTGTCATTTTTGACATACAATAATAATGTTTTTAGGGTGCCCCAATTTGGAGATATGACGCCATCGTTAATTTTCTTAAATGGCAACACTGTCATTTTGATAGGTATTTTTATAGGGTGTGTAAAGTTATACATAACTGAAAAATTTTAAATTTTTATTCCCTACCATTTACAAGATAATAAAAAATAACAAAGTTATGTCTGTAATTTGGAATAAATTCAATAATTCAAATACTAATTGTTTTTTTGAAAAATGCTCAGACCCATTCATTGGTATTTCATATTGTCATTTTTTACATACAATAATAATGTATTCAGGGTTTCCCAATTTAGAGATATGACGCCATCGTTAATTTTCTTAAATGGCAACACTGCTATTTTGATAGGTATTTTCATAGGGTGTGTAAAGGTATACATAAGTGAAAAATTTTAAAATTTTATTCCCTACCATTTACAAGATAATAAAAAATAACAAAGTTGTGAAAAAGAAGTAATCAAATAATAATTGAATTTATTTATTTCAATTAAACAAATGCTCATAATATGTTGCCCTGAATTACTTTCAAATAGTCAATGGGCAATATTATGAGCATTTGCTTAATTAAAATAATTAAATTCAATTATTATTTGATTACTTGTTTCCAAATTACAGACTCACTCTGTATTTGGGTGTCACATGTAGCAGCTTAAACTTATTAGTTCCTATGTTTATTTTATTTTGTTGTATGTTGTATGTTGTATGTTGTATTTGTCAAATCAGCATCTACAAAACCCTCTAACTCAGTACTCATGTTACAATATTTTTAATCTTAAACTTTTTTATGTAAATATCTTAAAATAATTTTAGAATGTATAAAATAGCTTTCATTAAAGCTGTTTTATTAGGCAAGCCGCACACCAACGAAACATGAAACGAAAAACATGAAACAGGAAACGTAAAACACGTTTCATGAAAATTAAACACGGGTAAACAAATCTTGAAGTCCGCCTACCAATGAAACGAGTGTGATTCATGCTCATAACACATTTTTATTTTCGGAAAGTTTCATAAATGGCCGGACGTCTATTTGTTTAGCAGTGTTTTATTTCCATGAAACGTGATTTACGTTTCATGTTTCTTTGATGTAGGCCGCACATTAAATTTACTAGGCCAGTTAACGAAGAAAAAGATATTTGGCCTTGTTAAAATAAATATGTTTCTGTTATTTCTCGTCGAAAATCACTGCGACTGAAGTATCAGTGCGAAGTTCTGAGACTCTATCTCTCGCGAGACACTCGCCTGAGGTAATTCGTTTTAGTACAGTCATTGAAGCTTTTTAGCTCAGAAATTTTTTGCTATGAACCGATTTACATGAAATTTTGGAATTAGGCTTATCCTACCCTTAACTTCAAAAGTGATATTGACCAGAACTCTGTTTTCACCCTTGCGGTAGTTGCCACCCCTTTTAGGTGGTGGAAATTTTGTTTTTTAAAATAACCTCAGATATCGATAGAAGAGCTAATCTTAAGCAAAAAATGTTGTATAGAGTTTTTCAAAAACCCAATACTTTTTACATTATTGGCAATTGAAAATTCGGAATTTTCTCACGATTTTCAACAGTTTTTTGTAAATATCTCCAAAATATGCATTCTAACGATAACATTATACTGAACAAAATTGTAGCAGCTAAAAGAATAAACAAACTGGTTTTTTAAAGAGTGTTCTGAGTACAATATTAAGCGAGATATTGAAGATCAAAGCCGTTTTTTATTTTGTGTGAAATTTAATCAATGTATTCAATGCCATCTAGCGGAGAGCGAATAAATTTTATGCATGCTAATGAGAAAGAATTTTATAGTGCTTAAAATAAGATTTAAAATGAGCACTGTTAAAATGTACTATTTTGTAAGTAAAATGAATGAGCTGTAATAAAAAAAAGGAACATCTAATGGTTTTTTTTAATCAATGGATTTCATAAGTGCCATTTCCGCCAAAATTAAAATTAATCGTATTCCGTCGAGAATCAACTTTAATATAAAGAGTTTGATGGATTCTAGCAGTTTCGCTGCTTTGTAACATATATATTTTTTTAAATCACGATTTCAAGAAAAAAAAATTTCGAATTTAAAAAAAACACCTTCTTTTCATAATATCTGAAAAATAATGAAAGATATGTAAAAAAGTTAATACTAAAAAAATAGGTTTTTTTTGACAAAAATTTTAGTTTGTTTTTCCTATCACACAAAAATTGACAAAGATATAATTGATTAAAGAGCGCGCGATAAGGCAACCAGTCTCTCTCGAGCCCTTTGACCCTTCACCGTTTCAAGAGCAAAGATTTTTCACTACATATTATAATGAAAAAAGTTGTAGCTCTTTTAATTCCCTTCAATATGGTTTTTATAAGTTGTGATAGCTTTACAATTAAAATAGTTATGGTCCAAGAACTAGTAATAATTTAATCTAGTACACTTCCACGTAACTTGTAAGTTTATATTTTATTCAATAAATGGTGACTTCTTACTCTATAATTGAAATATTTTTAACTACAGGGCATTAAAACTGCTTAGCCACACCATGAAAATATGGGAAAGAGTAATTGATAGACGGATACGTGAAGAGACCGAAATATCCGAGAATGAATTTGGCTTTATGCAGGGTAGATCAATAACAGATGCAATTTTCATTATAAGGCAGTTGATGGAAAAATACAGGAGTAAAGAAACAAGCGCTCATATAGTATTCATTGATCTTGAGAAAGCATATGATAGAGTTCCTCGAGAGATTCTGTGGTGGGCACTCAATAAGAAAGGAGTCCCTGGTGAATATGTAAAGATTGTGAGGGATATGTATGAGGAGTAACGACTAGTTTAAGGACAGGTGTGGGAGAGACTGATAAATTTCATGTGAAGGTAGGATTGCACCAAGGCTCTGTGGTTAGTCCGTATTTATTCTCATTAGTTTTGGACCAGATAACAGCGAAACTACAGGGTAACATTCCATTGTGCTTAATGTATGCTGATGATGTCGTGTTAGTAGGAAATAGTGAAAGAGACTTGGAACAAAAACTGGAACAGTGGAGACAAGCTCTGGAGGAAAAAGGTTTAAAACTTACTAGGACAAAAACAGAGTATTTGGAATGTTCATTTAAAGATGGAGCTACTACAAATAAAATGGTATCTTTGGATGGTGAATTGATTGTGAAAAGCAATAGTTTTAAGTACCTAGGATCAGTATTACAGAGTAATGGAGAAATAGATGGAAATGCATGCAGTAGAATTAGGGCTGGATGGATGAAGTGGAAAGAAGCAAGTGGTGTGTTGTGTGACAGAAAAATTCCAATGAAGCTGAAGGGAAAATTCTATAAAACAGCCATAAGACCGGCTATGATGTAAGGAACTGAATGTTGGGCAGTGAAAAAGAAAGGAACAACGAATGCAAAGAAGACCTGGGGGGAGACGATAAGGCAGGACATGTTGGTAAAGGAGATTAACATTGATATGACCCAAGGTAGAATTGTGTGGAGAAATGCAATTAGGGAAGCCGACCCCGCATAGGGATAAGACAAAGGGAATGATGATGAATTGAACTATTTTTAAATGTATAATCATACATATTCAATGTTTTAATTTAGGGGTAGTTTTAAGGGTTAAATGGCTGGAGCATATGGACTTTCCAGCATAGCTTTTTCCAGAACGTGGAACGATATTTAAATCCTTTTTAGTTTACCAAAAGAAATTTTTATACCATTTTTAATCGAGGAGTTAATTTCAAGGGTTAAAAGGGGTTAACAATTAAATAATTAAGATAGAGAACCTAAAATATTATTAACTCTATGTTTAAGTCTTCTTGTCAAACCAAATTATTTTTTGTAAATTTTTTCTATTTAGGGGTTGTTTTTAAGGATTGAAAGGGGTTAACAATAGGATAATTAAGACAAAGAACGTAAAATATCATTTATTCTATATTTAAATCTTTTTATGTCATACTAAATTAATTTTTTGTAAACTGTTTCGACTTAAGGTTGTTTGCAAGGGTTGTACGGTTTTCAAGGGGATGAAAATAAGTTTAACATGAGGTTATTGTATTCGAAAACACTTCACAGTGTCACTCTTTATTATTAAACACGTTTTCTGGCAATAAAATGGCTCAATGTCAATTTTTCCATTAAGTGGTTGTTTGCACTCCTTAAAAAATAAAAAACGGATTTCAGGTCAACATCACTTTTGAAGTTAAGGGTAAGATAAGCCTAATTCCAAAATCTCATGTAAATCGGTTCATAGTAAAAAATTTCGGAGGTGAAAACCTATTTTCCGCTTCAATAACTGCACTATTTCGGATATTGGACATTTCATACGGTATTTTTTGACCTTAACTTGTCGCGCTGCTGGTCAGATATATGTTGACAAGTACATTTTCGTGAGCGGAGGGTATTTTATTTGCCTTCTTGTTTTACCGAATACAATCTGTTTTTTGTTACTTTCCCCGTGTTTTTATAATTAAAAATGTAGAAATACTTACTCCAAAAGTTAGTGTTAAAACCAAAATAAACATAAAAGCCGTTGACCACATATTCACCAAAATTTTTTGAAAAAAGATCAAATCGTTGCTGTTGTTTAAGCAGATTGTCAATATTAGAATTCGTTTCTATATCTTAAAAATTTAATATTTCTGAAATATTATTTTTAAGTATTTGCGTAAATAGATTTCAAGATTTTTTCTTAAAAGATGATAACAGGAATTTTTGCTATTAAAATTAAATAGGTAAAAGGATTTGAAGATAAGGTGAGTGTTCGAAACTAAATTTTACTTACAAAAAAAACTGATTAGATATTAGATTACATATTTTATTGCATTTATCGTAAACATTATTTTATATCACCGTATTACTTTATTTATAGAAATCGTTCCTAAATTACTTCGTATTTTGAGAACGATTCCCGAAGTGGAAATTTAATCGTCAAAATAAACGTATTTTCAACTAAAACTGTGGTTAATTCCCATTAAAGATAGTAGATAACAACAACAAGCAAAGATTAGCAAAACTATATAATAATAGTTAGTCAAAGAGGCAGGAATTAAAATTCGAATTTTTATCCTCTGATGTCTGTTAAGATGTAAATATAAAGCAATACAGAGCGATGAATTAGTCGATAAGGGGATCTATAATTGAATCGGTGAGTGAAAGAACAATATAAACGCTAAAAACGACATTTCGAACTGAGATAGCCAAAATACGTTTAATAGGTTAACGCATCACTGGGCAAAAGAACAGTATAAACACAACTCTCTGCGATTCAATATCGACAGGGCAATTTGGTAGATGAATGAAAGAAACATTTACGTGTAAACACTCTCGGCGAAGTTACTTCGCCAAAGTTGACCGAAGTCCAAAGTGCCTCTCTACACACTCGTTCTACTTGGCGAGGAACACATTCAAGCGGTGCGATACCGACAAAGATCCCTTTGACACGGACGCGGCAGACCGATAGATTTCGGAAGTAGAACGAAGTTAGGCAAAGTTAGACAAGGTGGCCGTCTACACTCTCGTACTTGATGAACCTCGATCGACTTCGGCGAGAGTGTGGACGGCGTTTTACGCTTATATTGTTCTTTCGCTGCTTATACTTTTCTTTCACTCAATGGCATTACGTCGTCGCGCGACACTTGTAATCAGGATTCATTTAGTGATTGACAGTCAAAGGTTAACAACCTTGAATCCCATGCATTGTTAATAAGTATTTCTCAACAAATCCAATAAATGTAGTTTCAGAATTGTGTTTTTTTTTAATTGAGTGAAAGAACAGTACATGTACACGATTAATTTTTGAAAATATCTTTTTTCTGGGGTTTGTTTTAATAAATTTTATTTAGCCATTTAATAAATAAGCACAAAAGCTACAATTTTACAATGTATGAAAATATCAAAAAAACACTAGATTTTTTTTTGTTTAAATGGTTTTTTTAATTTTCTTAAAATGACAGTTTTGAAGATGTACTATTCTTTCACTCACCGATTCAATTGCACCCACGACTTGTCGTTCAGCGTGATACCAATGTTTTTTCTATTCTCATACTATAATATATCAATTATGATGTCACTACCTGTATCATATCGAACTTCATTATGATACAGATTTTCATTAAGATAAGTACATATTTTTAACCAATAGAATCGCGATATGGCATTCGCGATAAAGGTGGTACACGCGCAGTGACCAATGGCGAGTCAAATGGCTTTGATAGTTCTCAATATGTAAACAAACCGTCAAACTGACAAACTACTGAATTTATTTTTGTGTTACAAAATTAATAAAGTTAAATATATTTTTTGTTGTGAATGATCATAGAAAAAATAGTGTATACGCTGTGAGCTTCGCTGGTGTCGCTCCTGGCGGATTACTAATCAACTTTCACTGGTAATTTTTAAATTTATTATTTAATTGTTATCGCTTAATATTTACAACGCAAAAAAGTAATTAAATTATAATCGATTTTTTTAAGATTTTGCTAATCATTTTAACGTTCTATTGATAAAATATGAATTTCTTACTTCGGATACTTTCACAATTATCGTGTAGATGGCGGTAAGATTAATATATTAATTTATAATTAGATATTACGGAACATTAAAAAAACTTAAATTCAGTATTGAAAACGTATTGTATATTTAAGGTAAAAATATATAACACAGCTTTGACAAACTAATACTTTTTATAATTAATGTTTTTAATTTTAATTTTAAATTAATCACTTTGACATTTATGTCAAATTTCCAGTAATCGTTTACAGACTTGTCACTACTGGCGTTCGCGAATTTGTAAATATCCCTTCTACGTACGAGCTCACAGCGTATACAACTTGCATTTGGCGAATGGATTTAGTGTCCGCAGTCATATAAACTAGGGTGGGCCGAAAAAATTAAAATTATTTTTTTTAAGTCGTAATACTGCGGAAAAGTTGCGAATGTATGAGACTAAAAAGGAATAAGAATTTAAAAAATATCGGTTTATATCTTCCGTTCGCGCATGAGCCATAAAGTTTGTCCGAAATTGGTAAAAAACTGATTTTTTGCGATAATTTTTAACAGATTAAATTTAGCGTGGATACGTTTGTAATAGCTCATTTTCACATTCTTAATAATCATACTAACTAAATTTAACCGTGTTATTAAAATCTCTTAACATTTTCCGTTCGCGCATAAGGCATCAATATAGCCAAAATGTGAAAAAATTGCATATTGCATACACGTTTAATTTTTTGTAATTAAGAGTTTAGTTGAATGAATATAATACTCACATTTACATTTAGTTGAACTTGTATTGAGAACAGTTAAAATAAATACACTTTAAACACATCATTTTCGGAACATTAGTAGGCTATTATTTAAAAATATTTTTTGTGAATATAGAAAACACCAAATTTTTTTACGAGATGCAAGTTTTCAATTCGACAATATGGTCCAATGTCCACCAGTCCATTGTCCGTCCAGTCCAACTTGTATTATTTTAACACCTTTTTGCTATTACATAGTAGAAGGCACTTTGAACTGTAATTACTGTGTAAAGTCCGGCATTGCAGACCTTGATAACAATGTTGTTCTTATGAAGCAGTCGCGATTCTCAGCTCCGCAAACTTTTCCAGCGGCATCTGTTACAAGTTTTACACATCGTTCTACTGCCTGGGTGTGAACAGGAAATGACTTTAATATTACATCCCATTTAGGGGCTGAATCACTCTGAATAATTAATGTTATTTCATCATCATTTATATCTTTTAATAATGGAGGAGAAGATAACTCACAGTCTAACCAATGAATTATTTCTGAATAGTCTCGACATTCAAAATTTATTTTTGGCAGTTTGAATATTCTAATGTTAGATCTTGTTTTAACTAGCTGTCTAGCTTTCAGAATTCTGCGAAGTCCAAGCTCTCTTATATGTTTTCTGTTATCTTGTGTCATAGCCAACATCAAATGTTCTGGATGGGCGAAAAAAGCATTGCGCTCAATGACAGGGTCAACAACCCTGTTGACGAAATAACATTAACAACAACCCGAAATAACATTAATTATTCAGAGTGATTCAGCCCCTAACTGGGATGTAATATTAAAGTCATTTCCTGTTCATACACAGGCAGTAGAACGATGTGTAAAACTTGTAACAGAAGCCGCTGGAAAAGTTTGCGGAGCTGAGAATCGCGACTGCTTCATAAGAACAACATTGCTATCAAGGTCTGCAATGTCGGACTTTACACAGAAATCACAGTTCAAAGGACCTTCTACTATGTAAGAGCAAAAAGGTGTTAAATTAATACAAGATGGACTGGACGGACAATGGACTGGTGGACATTGGACCATATTCTCGAATTGAAAACTTGCATCTCGTAAAAAAATTTGGTTTTTTCTATATTCACAAACAATATTTTTAAATAATAGCCTACTAAAGTTCTGAAAATGATGTGATTAAAGTATGTTTATTTTAAGTGTTCTCAACAGAAGTTCAACAAAATGTATATGTGAGTATTATTTTCATTCAACTAAACTCTTAATTACAAAAAATTAAACGTGTATGCAATTTTATCACATTTTGGCTATTTTGATGCCTTATGCGCGAACGGAAAATGTTAAGAGATTTTAATAACTCGGTTAAATTTAGTTAGTATGGTTATTAAGAATGAGAAAATGAGCTATTACAAACGTATCCACGCTAAATTTAATCTCTTAAAAATTATCGCAAAAAATCAGTTTTTTAGCAATTTCGGCAAACTTTATGGCTCATGCGCGAACGGAAGATATAAACCGATATTTTTTAAATTCTTACCCCTTTTTAGTTTCATACATTCGCAACTTTTTGCGGTATTACGACTTGAAAAAAATAATTTTAGTTTTTTCGGCCCACCCTAATATAAACCCAAACAAACAACAACAACAGCTTGAATTTAATTATCATTATGAAGCTCGTACTCTATACGAAACTCGCCGCATACTGCTCGTTTCGTAACCCTCATACTCGCTTCATAATTACCATCATTAAATGCTCGTTGCATAATATTCTATTAGCGAACTAGTTCCTTTTACACTCACAAAATTTAACACAAATAAAATGAAAGTAAAAATGCTTTAGATTTTATTACAGGACAGGGCCTCTACTATGTGCTTATACGTATTTCGGCTTATTACTCTGAGCTGATTGTGAAATTAACTGTACCATGCCAATGGCCACTAGTGAAGTTGTTGTGGCATGAAGCTAAATAAAATAATTCTATAATTATTTCGCAAATAATACAATTTAAAATTTTCCTTCTGACCTGACAGAATTAGTTTATATTATGCTAACAACTACTGCGTACTAAAGGCCATCTTTGGTTAAGAAATAGATGAATCAAGAAAATATTCTGACACTTAGGTAATGACATTTTTCTGAATCTGAGGGCGAGACATCCCAGGTTAGTCTGTAAATTTATATCACCATATACGCTCTGAGCTTCGCTGGTGGCGCTCCTAGCGGATTACTAATTCAACTTTCACCGGTAATTTTTAAATTTATTATTTAAGTGTTATCGCTTAACATTTACAACGCAAAAAAGTAATTAAATTGTAATCGATTTTTTTTTTATTTTACTAATCATTTTGACGTCCTATTGATAAAATATGAATTTCTTACTTCAGATACTTTCACAATTAACGTGTAGATGGCGGTAAGACGAATATATTAATTTATAATTAAATATTACGGAACATTAAAAAAACTTAAATTCGGTATTTAAAACGTAAGTATATTTAAGGTAAAAATATATACCACAGCTTTGACCAACTAATATTTTTTTATAATTAATGTTTTTAATTTTAATTTTAAATTAATCACTTTGACATTTATGTCAAATTTCCGGTAAACGTTTACAGACTTGCCACTACTGGCGCTCGCGAATTTGTAAATATCCCCTCTACGTACGAGCTCACAGCGTATAACAAAATTAATATAACAAAAAAAAGAACACGAAAAACTATAGAGGGATTAATGTACTACACATGCACTTAAAAATAACCAAAGTGATAAAAAATAAATTGAATGAAATTATAACGCTAGCGGAAGAAAAAAGTTTTAGTTCGGGAAGATCATGCAATGACGCTGTATTTATAGGGTGTCCCAAAAGTAGCGGAACGGTCGGATATTTCGCGAACTTAACATCGGATCGAAAAACTAAAAAATACGTTTTCAATAATTTTTAAAAATCTATCCAACTACATCAAATATGATCCCCACTCCATTACCTAGAGGTGGGGGGGGGGGTAACTTTGAAATCTTAAATGGAAACCCAAAGTGTTTATTTCAGATTTGGATTCCTTATGTAAAAGTAAGTAACTTTTACTCGAGAGACATTTTTTTCGAATTATGGATAGCTGTTCGAATTAGACGAACAAGAACGTACTTTTCATGAGCTACAACTTTGCTTTTACCCAATTTATAGACTTTACTGATACACTACCTTTTTCGTTTTTTTATGAGCTACACTTTTACTAAGAATATTTTTTTCGACAAAATATTTACTTTTGAGTTAATTGCGAGAAACTGTCTGAAAACGTAGTTTTTTTGTCGAAAAATCAACTTTTTCAATTGCGAATAACTCGAAAATATTGACTTACTTAAAAAATTTTATAGAACGAAAGTTGCTTATAATCTGTCAGTTTATCCATTTCCGGGCTTATTTTAGACATTCGTTTTTCACCCTCCGAGAAGGGGTGACTGTCACCCCCAAGTAAAAGCAACAAACGGCACAAATTCAACTTTGAAGTGTAGGGTAAGTAGAACCTAAATCGAAATTTTCATGTAATTCGTAGTTGCCCCTGAAAATTATACTCCAAAACGGTCATTTATTGGCCTATAATTGCAAATATGTAGTTCATTTAAAAGAAACATTTTGTTTATTCTAAGTGATTTTGGGCCCTCGGTAATAAAGTAGTCTTTAATTCTGCGTTTAAATTTTTTCAAAAATTCTTATTTCTTTTCTCATGATTCGAAAAAAATGAAACGTACATTTAAAACACATTGAAAATTTTGACATGGGTCGACATAAACAGAATTCCTGGGTGCGATATTCTATTATGCGATGTTTGAAATCATGTTCACTCTTGACCTGTGCTTGGTGGTGTGAACAGCGCTTGGCTCCGCGTTCTACGAATACGAGGTCTTTCCTAAGTACTAACGTACCTAACCTACCCCAAATTGTTTTTGTCTGGGTAAGTTGAGCATTAGCTTAATCATTTGAATACTTCTTTCTTTTTTATAGGCTTAAATTGATATATTTTGTTATTTTTCTTTTTTATATATTGTTTATTACAAAACTTGCACTGACTGGCTTTTTGTATTATGAGTAACGAACAGGGGGGTACGTCCCCCCTCAAACCCGTCGAGAACATAATTTTAGATTCCGCATCAAATAGTAATAACGATATTTCAAATAGTAATAACGATATTTCTAACTCCCATAGCCTATCTCAGAACGATAAAACCCATCAGGAACAAAAAATTATCAACCTCTACTCCGAAAAAGATAATGGGCCCTTTTTTGTGTATTTAGAATCAACAAACATAGATACGAAAGTAGGTTCGTTTAATGGGATTAAAATTGCTAGAGATATTTTCAATTTAAAATTAAAAGATATTCGAAAAATACATAGTAAAGGCCTTAATCGAATTGCAATTGAATTTATTAATTTTGAATCAGCTAATCAATTTTTAAATAATAAAACTTTGTTAGACAAGGGTTATAAAATTTATATTCCCTTTAATTTTGTTACTTGTAAGGGTATAGTTAGACAAATTGATCTAGAGATTGGTGACAAAGAATTGTTGGATTGTTGCAGTACAGGCTCTGACATCGAAATACTAAATGTTAGAAGACTCAATAGGAAGGTATTCAAGAATGACGTAATCACGTATGAACCAACAGGCACAGTACTCTTTACTTTTAAAGGTGTAATAATGCCTAAAATAGTAAACTTTTATGGCATGCCGAAACTAGTTAACGTTTACGTAGCACCAGTTACTCAGTGTTTCAATTGTTTAAGGTTTGGGCACACTAAAACAATCTGTAAGAGTAAAGATCGTTGCATTAACTGTGGTGAACTTGCCCATACTGAAGCATGTGAAGTCAGATGCTTCTTCTGCAAGGGACCCCACAAAGCCACTGATAAGAACTGCCCCGAATTCCTGAGGCAAAAAAACATTAAAGAATTAATGGCATACGAAAATATGACTTTCTATGATGCCAACGAAGCAGTCACAAAAACATATGTAGAAAAAGATAAGTTTATTATGTATGCCAGTGACTTCCCAGTTCTTAGGAATAGGAAGTCCAATAATATCCCAAACAATAATGTTAGCATCAACGACTCTGTCACGCCCTCCCAAAGAAGAACTCATAACTTCAAATCCTCCACTACCAAACGCTCATTTCAACAGGTGGTCTCTAACTCAAACAACAAAAGACGAGTCATTCAAAAAGGGTACGACAAGAAAGCTCATGAAGAAAACCTCTTTTTCCCTAATTCACGCCCCGAAAAATCAACATACTCTCCCTCCCAACAACAAGCCTCAACATCATATAACACAAACACAGAAAAACCCTCATCAAACTCTCTACAAAACTTAGCCTGGCATCCCAGTGCATTGCAACATATTCAACATTCTGACTCAGATACTTTATATAATACCAGAAACGCTTGTCTACATTTTCTCAATAATGCGACATTCGATAATTTAAATATTCTCAAAAATATATTATCCCAGACAAACTTGGACTATATGGACCAAGATTCAATCTCAGACTTTGACTCTTTATAACTTCCTATACACCACAATGTCTCACAACCCAAAACTAAAAATAATACAATGGAATATCAGAAGTGTTAATGCAAATAGGGATAACCTGATTAGTCTAATATCCGAAATGGATCCAGATATCATTTTCATCAATGAAACATGGCTTAAGCATGATGCCAGATTTTCTTTAAACTTTTATAACATCATCCGACAAGACAGGGATGATTCATTTGGTGGGGTGGCAACATGCATTAAGAAATCCATAAGGTTTTCGACAATCAAAAAATTCAATTCAGCTCTAGTTCAATACATAATAATTAGTATCAGTAACCTATACCTTATAAATATATATTCTAGTTCAAATATGGCAATCACTGCCACCTTACTAAACGAAATGGTAGAAGGTATACCCTTAAATAATCTAATCATTATGGGGGATTTGAACTCACACCATCCCGCTTGGGATAAAGGGGTATGCAATAAAGGTGGTAAAGTTATTTTTGATTTTTCCTTTGATAATGACCTTACAGTGTTAAATGATGGCTCAGCAACGTTATTTCAAGACTCTAATAAGAACATCAGTGCAATAGATCTTGCAATTGTGAGCAACAGTATGTGTTTGTCGTCTGAGTGGGGTGTTATCCAAGACTGCGGTAACAGTAACCACTTTCCCACATACATTAAATTAAATATAGAGGACCTTAATGGAATAGAAAGACACCTACTTAAACCATACAAAACAAGAAACACTAAAAAAGCTGACTGGAATACCTATTACCAGAACATATTATTAAACAAGCAAAACTTGTCAGAAATCAAAGACTATAAGGATTTCCTTACAGTCATAAACACAGCGGCAGATGAAGCAATCCCTTTCAAAAATTGTGGGGTACAGGGTAGACCCAGGAATCCATGGTGGGACGAAGAGTGTTCCTTATGGATCAAAACACGAAAAGAAGCAATCTCCAATTTTAATAATTCCCCCTCTATAGAAAATTTCATCGAAACAAAACGCATCATCGCTATGACTAGGAGGAACTTAAAAACAAAAAAGAAATACAAATTTAAAAACTTTTGTGAATCCTTAAACAGAGGATCCAATATCACTTACGTTTGGAATAAAATTAAAAAATTTTCCAATTATCACAATAATAAAGTTGTTCATAATCCGCCAGATAATATCAAATTAGAAATATTAGGTAAAATGTCTTCAATAAACATTGATCCCAATTTTAATATGTCATATGATAACCAAGAAGTTGCTCCCTTTTCAATCCATGAGTATAATTTGGCGTTAAATAATAAAAAAGATTCTGCGCCAGGTATCGATGACATATCTTACTTGATGTTAAGAAACCTCCCACTGGCAGCCAAAAACACACTGTTAAGAATTTACAACCTTTGTTTGAGTGGGGGTCCTGTTCCTGTGGAATGGAAAAAATTTAATGTAATTAACATCTTAAAGCCTCAAAAAAACCCTACTTTGTCTGAGAGTTTCAGACCAATAGTCCTATCATCCTGTGTACTTAAAACTCTCGAAATCATAATTAAAAATCGTCTGGATTGGTTTATGGAACACAATTCACTATTTAAAATTAATCAATCAGGTTTCAGGAAAGGTAGAGGGACATATGATAATTTAGCTCTTTTACACTCTACGATTTTAGAAGCATTTGAATCTTCCCAAACGGTATTAGCCATTTTTCTAGATATTAAATCAGCCTACGACAATGTTGAAATATACAACCTTTATAATAAACTTAAAAATTTAAACCTCCCCTTGGCTTTAATCAACCTTATCCTTAAAATCCTACAAAATAGACTTTTATATTCAAGAGCTGATGACGGCAATTTCTTGGGACCATACCAAACTTCTAAGGGGCTACCTCAAGGCTCTCCCTTAAGCACCATTCTTTTTAACATATACATTCATGACCTTTTCTATTTATTCTCTAACGAAGTGAAAATATGTGGGTATGCAGATGATTTAGTGTTGTATATTAGCGGTAAAGACATTCATAGTATGACAAATAAGATCATCCCAGAAATTACAAACACTCAAAACTGGCTAGAAGCTCATGGGTTGTCTATTTCAATTGATAAATGTGAAGCTGTGTGGTTCACAAGAGGTCAACGCAAAACAAACCCCCCTATAATCACTCTTAATAATAACAATAACATTCCCTTCAAAAATCAGGTTAAATTCTTGGGCATCACTTTTCATAAAAACTTGAAATGGGACCCTCACATAGACAAAATTGTACTTAAAGCAAAGAAAAATATCAACATATTGAGAGCATTGTGTGGAGTTTGGTGGGGTGCAGACCCCAAGATTCTAATTATGGTCTTTAATGCTTTGATTAGGTCTCATATGGATTATGGTTCCTTTCTGTTCAGCCCAATTACACAGAAATGTAGCAATAACCTAAATAAAGTATTTTTCGAAGGGCTCAGAGTATGCCTGGGATGCATGAAATCCACTCCGCGCTTAGCAATCTTAGCTGAATCTGCTCAGATTGACCTGGAACATAGAAGTCTAATACTAGCGTCTAAATTCATATCTAAAATTATCAAAATTAACAATCACCCAGTAATAAAGACGCTTCTTAACATACGTAGAAAAATCATAAATAAACCCATTTTCCACAAGGCAAACCTTGTACCTCTTCTTGTAATGGCCCTTGAACATTTTTTCCCTTATCAAAACAAAATACACAAACATCCAAACTTTCCTTGTTATGACTTGGACTTCAACACATTAAGCAATCCAATACAAACGTTAAACTGTAATCTTAAGAAAAATGAATCATCAATCAAACAAAAATTTTCAATATTCACCCAAAAGTACAATAGGGATTTCTCCTTTGTATATACTGACGCCTCCAAAAGTAATGGGAGAATAGGTTTTGGAGTCAACATTCCCAACATTAACTTCAAGTTTTCTTCTAGGCTTCCTGGTGAGTTATCTATAACAAAAGCCGAAAATGTGGCAATTTACCAAGCAATTAAAATCATAATATCTAAAGACATCAAGAAGGCTATTATCTTCTCAGATTCTCTAAATGCTATATCTAAAATTAAAAACCCTAAAATATCAGCCACTGATGACTCAATCTCCCTCAAAACAAAAAATCTCATCTTATCAGCATATAAGAAAGGTTTTGACATTTTAATCTCATGGATTCCAGGACATTCTGACATTCCTGGTAATGTAGAAGCTGATTTACTAGCCAAAATAGGGACAGGCTTAAATA